>NC_092362.1:8004248-8057438 GCF_030848805.1 Temnothorax longispinosus | reverse complement strand
GGGTCCCAAGTACAGCGCGGGCCCTCAGCCATCGTCTCTTCGCTTGGACCGAGGAGCGCCTAAGAGCGTTCAATCCTCCTTGGTCCACCAGTATGCGGCGCGCCGCGGGGGAGGTTTACGGCTGCGGGACATCGCGATGTCGCACGCGCGTTCCATGAGCTCCCGCAACCTCTCGACTTCCGACTTTAGGTCGTAGTTCCCCGCGGCGTCACCGCCCACTTCCTCCTCGAAATCTCCCCAAGTCAGACCCAGGACCGCCGCCCTTAGGCGGTCCGGGTTTAACTTCTTGAGGGCCCATCTCTTTGATCCCTCCGTTTTGCGGCGGCGGGCTAGCACGTGCGGGGGGGGGCGACTTGGACCACCATCTCTATCAGCTGGTGGTCCGACAGCGTTTCACTACCTTTCATCATCCCCCAATCACGAATACAGCGCGCCGTGCGGGGGTCGTCAAATTGACTATGGACGTCCCCTGCCGACGCACGCACGTGCTTTTACGGCCTCTGTTTATTAGGCACAGGCCTAGGCCCGCCGCCCACCCCTCCAGGGTGGGACCCCTCACATTTGGCCGCCGGGAACCCCACAGTGCAGATTTTGCATTGAAGTCCCCGGCGACTATTACCTGGCTCTGGGGGTGCTGTCGGACGCACAAATCTATCACGTCCAGCACTCCCTCAATCTTTGCCAAGTCCCAGCTAAGAGGGGTATATACCGCAACAATGAGTATGGACCCCCACTTCGCCACCACGTATCCCTCGCCGGCCTCGACACAAGTGCACGGCGGGGATCGTGGCAGCGGCCTCCAGTAGATGGCCGCGGAGCCGCGCCAGTCCGCGAACCAATGTGGGTGGTCGTTCGGGATCAGCCACGGCTCCGCGACAATTCCCAACCCACTCCCACGCTCGGTCATCGTCTGAATGAAAAGATTTTGGGCCGCGCGGCAGTGGTTTAGGTTTAGGTTCACTTGTAAGACTTTGAGAGACATTTTTGTTTGTCCTCAGAGTCCTCCAGCTCGATGCCCTCTATCGCGGCGGCGGGGTCGGAAATTGGCCCCGCCGCACTCTGGGTTACCGCGGGCTCGATCCACTCAACTGAGCCCTCACCTGCTGCCTACTCTGCCTTTTCTGCTGGCTCGGGTGAGCCAGCAGCTATCGCGACCATTTTCGCCTCCTCGCACACTTTCATGGGGATGGGTTCGGCTACCTTCGGCGCCGGTTCAATGGCTTTTGCCGCTCTCTTCCCCACACCCCCCGACGTTGAGGCGACAATTAGTGTAGGCTTGCCCACCTTGTCGCCTTTTTTCCTCCTTCTCCCGCTGTCTCCTGCTTACTCTTCTGAAAGCGGGAGACATCCATGTTCGCTCGCTTATTGCTGAGCATTCTAATTAGTGGACGTGGAGTCTCTCCCTCCTTTGGCGGCTTTTGGGCCGATTTGGCCTTGCCGCTTTTACTGCCAGCCTTTTTGGTTGGTTGTGCAGGGCCCTTCGTCTTCAGTTTTGCGGGAAACTTTTCTCCCCCGCTCGCCTGGGCCTTGCCTATTTTGGGGGACATTTTCCCCGGTCTTTTTCGGGCCTTTGCAGGACTTCCCACCAACCCGATGGTTGGCAGGTCGTCCCGCGCCCGCACAGACGACGCAGTGTGGTTCGTCTGTGCATATTTTGGCGAGGTGGCCTTCCTTGCCGCACCGGTAGCACAGTCCAGTGCGGTCGACCACGCTGGTGCATGTCGCCCGGGTGTGCCCGAACGACATGCACCTGTAGCATTGGAGGGGCCTTTTTGTCAGCAACTCCACCTTTGCTTTGGCCCATCCAATGACTATTTTCCTTTCCCGAGAAAGTAAATTTGCCAGTGTCAGCGGGCAGCACACGACCACAGTGTAGAGGCCGTTCGCCACTCGCTTCGGGAGACCCACCTTGATGGCGGTCGGGGGGATCTTCCCCTTTTCCGCCAGGGTCTTCCTAGCATCGGCCTTCGACACCGAATCATCCATGTTGCTCAGCCTGAGCTCTGCCATGAGCTCAGGCCTCGCAACACGGACTCTCTTCTTCCCCGCGAGCACCTCGGCCATCTTATTGGCCAAGGTGTCTGCCTTCTGCTTGTTTCCTTCGCCGGCCACTTTGATGCTATACGCGTTGGTAGCCGTGCGACGGATGTTGTGAGACTGGATCCCTAAATCCGCCAGCTTTATCCGCCGGCGCACCTCCAACATACATTCCGCATAGTTGCCCTCAGGGCACATGAGGACAACGGCGGAGGTGCGCGGCACCTTTCTCTTTGGGGGCACTGGTTTGGTGGCAGGGGCCTTTACGTTGGCCCCTCCCGATGTAGTATCCCCTTTCGAGGGAGCTTTTCCGGTGGCCCTTTTCGGGGGTGCCTTTCCTTTCGCTGCCGATTGTGCAGCGGTAGGGGCACCACCCCCTTCCTTCCTCTTCCCTCTCTTTACCACCTCTGTCCACGGTCTATCTGTGACAGACGTTGGCTTAGGGAGGGGGACGACGGTCGCGGGCTTGACCGACTTGTCTTTGACGGCACCAGACTTTTTGCCAGACTAGAGTCAAGCTCAACAGGGTCTTTTTTCCCGGCTAATTTTTCCAAGCCTGTTCCCTTGGCAGTGGTTTCGCTAGATAGTAGATAGGGACAGTGGGAATTTCGTTAATCCATTCATGCGCGTCACTAATTAGATGACGTCTTTCGGCGCGTCTTACCGCTTAGTGTCAGTACGGTTCCTGGTAACAACGGGCCCTGGCTAAACGATCCTGCAGGAATGAATTGGATCGCCCTTCTGCGCAAACAATAACTTTCGACCCCGAGTCCAATCTACTCCGCCCTATCCAGCTAACCACAGCCCCTGAGAGACCAACACCTCTTCAGCAGGGCACCGGAGCATCGCCAAAATATCGGGAGTGTAAGGCTCCCAACAAATAAACTCTCCGGTGTGGGCACCCCCGCCGCGCCGCCCTCAGTACTTGTGTCGAGCGCCTCCCGGCTCACGTGTGACGAGTCGTCGCCGTGAGTGTCCCACGCCCCACTCACTACCATGTGTCGCATCCGCTGATCGTTTGATAGGTATTTGGTACATGGTGGCCCAAGATACATCGTCCAGCACATATTCGTTACCCTGACGGGAATGTACCCGATGGCACTGATCACGTTGATCAGCCGAGTGCCCAGGGCGTGCACCCGTATCGCCTGAACCCCGTCCGCTACCCGGCGAGCACCAACTTGGAGGTGGGGCAGACTTGAGGCTGTAAGATCTTACGCCTCCTTGCGAGCGAGCAACTACAACTCCGCAGGGCAGGAAGCGACTGAGGGTGGCAGCCCCCCCACCCTTAAGAGAGTCATAGTTACTCCCGCCGTTTACCCGCGCTTGCTTGAATTTCTTTACGTTGACATTCAGAGCACTGGGCAGAAATCACCGTCGTCGGAGTGGCTTTTTTCCCTTCTTTCTTCCTTTCCTTTTCCTTTGTGGATCCTCCCAGCACTGATCTTGGCGGCACCTTCGTCCCGCTTGAAAGCGGGGCTGTCGTCGCCGAAGCATTCACTGTCGGTGAGGGGATAGCTCTCCTCAACTCCGCGAACATTCCCTCGATTTTTTGAGAAAGGGAGTTGAGGATCCTCTCCTCTAATCCTTTCTCTTTCGTTTCCTTGCCCGAGGCGGCGTCGCCCGGCTTGCCTGGACTCGTTTTTGCGAGGGAGGCAGCCGGCGGCACGGCCTCGTCCAGCACTTTGGAGACCGCGAGGAGAGGAGGGCGCCTGGCTTCGGGCATGCCCTCCACTACTATCTCCTCGAGGATCTTCTCCCTCCCACATGGTTCGTCCTTGTCCATTTTTTTCTCGGGCTCCTCCGAGTCCGAGCTCACGGACCGTGGATTCGCCAAGCGCTTCCGTTTCCTTCATATCCTTTCCGGAGACGTTTGCGCTCTCCTGTCTGGGTCCTGCTGCATTTGTTCTTGCAGCAGTCCCATTTGTTGTTGCAGCAATGTTATTTGCTGCTGCAACCTCCCGTTCTCCTCCTTCAGCGCCTTCAGGTTGCTGATCTCCTGTTGTTGGGAGGTGATTTTCCTCCGGAGAGCCTCCAATTCGGCATCGCAAGCAATCCCTATCATAGGGTTACTCCCATCATACGCATTGCCAAATGCTGGGCGGCAGCCGAGATTGTGGCCATCGCACTGTTCATGAGCTCTTTTATTCGCTCACTAACATTGGCGCTTTCCCCCAGGGCTTGGTCGATACCCCGAAGGTTCTCGATTATTACCCCGAGGAGCTCCAGTGTGGGAGCAGCGCTAAGGGCCTCCAACTCCTCCATCTCCTTCATCCTCCTATTTTTGGAGAGTTGGGACGTGGTCCTCTTCCTACTATTAGACCGCGACCTGTTATTGGGCGCGGACAAGTCTCTGTTCTCGCCCTTCGATCGGTTCCCTTTGACCGAGCTGCGGGAAATACTCGTCCCGTCTCCGGTTTTGGAGACCTTGCCCACATCGTGTGAGGAGGCGGATCCAAGAGACCCGTCTATCCTCGCTTTGACGCACGCCGGAGCAGGTTTGCCCGGTTTAATTATGCGCGTCCCCTCTTGGTTCTTAGCGGCAGCGATAGCCGTTTTCCCCGGCGAGCTTGCTCCCAACTCGCCGGGTAGCCCATCGTTGGATGACGACGGGAGGGAGGTTGGGACGGTACCCCCCTCTCGCCGGTCCCCGGGTGTCCGTTCACTCTGAGACGGTAAGGTCGTCTTCTCCTTGGTGTACATTTTCATATTGTTTTAAAATGGTTTAATTTCGGAGTTTTCCTTTTCCTAGGCTGGTGGGCTTTCTGGCCTCACGAGACCAGCCTGCCCGAGCTCGGGTACCCCGGGTTTGCCAAACCCGTATCGGAGACGCCCGCCCAAAGCCCCTTCGGGCCCCAGAGGCCGCCCCCGACCCCTGGAAAGTACACCGTCCGCCGATCGATGAACCAGAACCGGGGAAGCCCCCACCATACTTCTCCCGCGCGCAGACGAGAGAACCGGCCGAGTAAACTCGATCCTGGTCTCCCGCCGCCCGCGAGAGGACAGGGCACAGGATGCTCCCCCGATCACCGCATCCGCCGACCGACAGGCTAATACACGAGCCGCCGGCCCCTATATCCGGCGGCAGGACACCGCCGGCCCTGACCCGGAAACTTCCGGGCAGCCCGATGGGTCCTCCCTCCTGTGGTCGCCCGGCCGCGGCCTCGGATCATTTCCGAGCGGCCCGGACGACCCGCGGTGGGCCCGCAATCCCACGATCTGCCGGAGCACCGGCATGCAATGGTCGTGAGGTTGTTTCCCCATCCTGCCGGAGCACCGGCGTGCAATAGATGGAGGAAAGGCCCACCCCGTCTTGTTTGCCGGTGGAAGAATCAAAATCCCTTAATGGTCCCGGCCGACCGGGCGTTTGTAGTCAGGGTCGCCTTCCCCTACCGGCTGTTTGAGACTGGTTCGCCGAAGCTAGCCAGTCTCCTAAGCAGGGCAGCCGGACCCCCGGTTTTTTCTCTGGGTTTTCCTTCCCATAGGACGGCCGGGCAACGGAGCTAGCCTAAGCTAGCTCGCTCCCTCACGGTCCCGTCCGACCGGGCGGACTTTTTATAGAGGCCGCCTACCTCGCGAGTCCCCGGAGGGACTCCCCGGTCTTCGCCAGCCCAAAGACTGACGAAGATTACGGTACTGGTGTGCTCGGGTACCTCGGGTTCGCAAAGCCCGTATCAGGGGCAGCCCGGAAAGCCCTCAAATGGGCCCCCGGAGTCAGCCCCCGACCCCAGAGGGGAAAATAGTGTGCCAAAACCCAACCACTGACCCTACACAGGTCCACCCTCTCAGGCATCCACCCCCGCCGCCGTCCTCTCGCCAGCAGCATATGGGGATGGCTCCTTCCTGGGGCCGGCTCCGCTGTTTTGAGTGGGTGAGCCGACAACCCCACCAGACGGACGCTTAACGATTGCGCCGTAGACTTAGAAGCCCGGACCGCAATAGAAACGATAGGAGAACCTTTAGCTGGGGTCGTTAATCCCAGTGTCTCCCATCGGCCGCAGCACCGCCATTAGGAGATGCATCTATGCTGATGCCCCCACCCGCGCTCTCCGAGTTTTTATACGAGGGGGAAGGCGCACCCCTGTTGGTATGATGGGTGATCTCGGGAGTTCCTGAACCCCCTTGATCATTCATCATCCCCTACCACGTGGCCTGGCCTTCGTGTTTTTACCCTAGGGGAAGGCCCCCGAACCCCTGGACGTCTAGCGGTGTGTCGCGGCTGAATCTCCGAGACAGTCTCGAAAACCCCCGCGCGACACCTCGCTTTCGCGAAACCCGTTTTAATGTTCTGTCCGCGCGGACATCCCCCCACGGAGGGAAATGCCAACACTTCCAGACCATCCCTACCCGGGTCTCCTGTGCATAAGGAATAGCTATATCCCTAACCTACCACCTCCGATTTGAAGGGTGAGGCGAGCCCCTGTTTGGGTCTCGTGTACCCCCAGAGGTATTTGTCATGCACAAATATCTCCGGCCCGAAGCCTACGAGTTTTTATACGAGAGGAAGGCCGGCCCTTGTTGGTGAGATGTTTGGCATCGGGATCCAAGGATCCTTCAACCATTTATCCCCCCTGCCCGTGTTTCCGCCTTCGAATTTTTCAACAGGGGAAGGCGGACCCCTGCTTGCTCCGGTAATGGGAGACGGACAGCCCCAAGGCGCGAAGATTCGAGGGACCGCCCGACCATCAACTATCCCCGAAGCTAACGCGCCGCGGATGCGAATGGATGCTCTGTCCACGCGGGCACCCTCCCACGGGGGAAAGCGCCAACGCTTCCAGAGCATCCCCTGCCCGAATCTCCTACTCATAGGAGTAGCTGTCCCTACTACCTCCGTTTGTGCAGGGTGAGGCGGGCCCCTGTTTGGGTCTCGTGTACCCCCGGAGATACTTGCCATGCACAAGTATCTCCGGCCCGAGCGCACTCCGAGTTTTTATACGAGGGGAAGGCGCACCCCTGTTGGTGAGATGTTTGACATCGGGATCCAAAGATCCTTCAATCATCCATCCCCCACCTGCCCGTGTCCCCGCCTTCGAGTTTTTAACAGGGGAAAGGTGGACCTCTGCTCGCTCAAGAGACGGCAGACGGACAGTCCCAAGGCGCGAAGTCTCGAGGGATCCCGCAACCATCTCCAGAGCTATCCCGTCGCAAGTGCCGTCGGTCGGGCACTTTTATACCTAGCCCCCTTGTGGGATTTTAAGATCCCTCACGGGTGCAACTACCTACTCGATCCTCCATTACGAGGATGAATCTATCCCTACCTAGGAGCACAGTCCCGGAGCCTCGGGAGGAGCTCGATCAGCTTTCCCTCCGTTCTAGGCAAGGGGATTTCCCCCTCCTGTGCCCCGGCCCATTGATGAGATTCGGGATCTAAAAAAATCCCTCCTCCCGTCGGTGAGCCCTTCCGGTACAAACCCGGGCGGGTGATCTGCCACCCTCGCGATATGGGAGTGCATTCACGAGTGATACACTCCCGACGTGATCTTAGCACATATCCCAGCCCTCAGAGCTGAGACATGTGAGCCCCCTTACCGCGGCAAGGTGTCACGTCCTCAAGGGGGAACATAACTATCATAACACGAATAATTTCCTAAGGAAATTAGCCCACATAAACGGCACGTTAACGCGATTGATGGGCCGACGCGGACGACATTCCAACATAAGTAATGTTTGGTAATTCGATACGCCGTGAACACCGTGTGCGCGAGACGCAACCACGAGCGCGGACATTACACGAAAACAGACTCGGATCTCCAGAGGCTCGCTATCACGGCTTTGTCACGGTTCCGCGGCCACGATACCATCCCGAGGCCCTTCGCTCTCGCTGTCGATCGCCATTCGATACTCCACTTGATACTCGGTCTCAAGGGACCGTACGTGTCGCGATATTACAAACGTTTCCCGAACGAGAGCGCGCACCGGAGGGCGGCGTCGTGGCTTTACATGTCGGTATTACTTGCGGGCAACCTCACCGGTGTGACGCCTTCTCTCCTGGGCTCCTCGCCGTCACCTCGTACCAAAAGTCGTCGCAGCGTAACAGATTCTCCCGACTCGGGGTGGCTATCGCGAATCTTACTTATTAGAACGTTCGGACTTGCCGACGGACGACCAGAGAGTATCTCGCTAAATCCGCTCGATTGCGGAATCGATGTGGCACCCCCTTCCGTAGGGGCGCGCCGACCAATCGGGAGCGAGCTTGCAAGCTCGCGCGATATTTTAACGCAGGATTGTCGTAAGGTGGATACTTCGGGGGCGCGCAACGGTCCCTCGGCGGCGTAGCGACTCCTTCAATTTGTCCCTGGACAGCGGACTGGACTTCGTTCTAGCCGGTGTGCCTCCGGTTTGACCTCGGGGCGGTGATCAGTCACCCGGTAATACCGGACCGCGGGCCGGTATTTCGTGGAGGCAGATTGCTGAGGCCGGGTTTTCCCCAGACGCCTGGGGCCCCGCTATCGGCGGTCTTGTCCATTGTTGCCTCATTTGCCGCACGCCTGCCGCGTTGCTCTCGCCGCCCGGGATCCCAGTGGTTTCCGCTTTTGCCCTCGCCACCCCTCCTCGGTCCTTGGTCCTCCCGGACCCTTCCGCTACGTGTATTTCCTCGAAGATTCGTCGTGGTGGGGTGAGACGCCGCGCGTTTTACAGTTACATAAAAATAAAACAAATAGTCAAAACGCGAAAATGATATAATTATTCGGCCCCCTGGAGATCTCGTCGTCGCCTCTCTGGCTCGTCCCTGAGCGCGAATTTCCGCGCTTTGTAACGGCGGTGGGGCGCTGCCACAAAGCGGCGGGCCGCAACGTCACAATACATATACACATATTTATTAACACACATTAACTTAAGTAAAACTTCAACAAACAAAGTAATTCTGTTTTATAATACATCAAAGAAAATTGCCCTGCTAAAAATTATCGCGTGAGAATACGTATGACAACACATATGTGATCCTGCATGTGATCTCATATGAGAGTTCTGATTAATTCGCGCACAGCTTCGTGTATGCGATCTCATATGACATTTTGTGCCAAAATCTCATTTCAGCTTCATATGATATCTTTTACGAGACCTCATATATATATAACCCTCATATGAGATCTCTTATGTGATCTCATTAACCATTTTATATAAAAAAAAATTATTTTATACAATTAATAAAAACATTGCCAAGTGTAATTATATTAAATTAGAGAATACTTAAATTTTTTTAAAAAATTAATTTTTTATTGAAGGAAAAACATAAAAATTACAATTTATATTTAAATCCTTATAATATATAATACATTTCTTATAATATAATACAATATAATACCTAATGGAAAACAAAACCATTTTTAAAGTAGAAACTAGCCAGTGTAGTATAAATAGATAGAAAATTGCTAGTTTCCAGCGATAAAATGGCTATATTTGACCTCAAACTATTAAAAATGGTTTAATTTTTACAAGGAAAAGAAAATATAAAAAGAACTTAATAATGATAAATATTAGGCAGCGTTGCTATATAACATTCTTCAAGTATTTCAATAAAAACACAAATTTGTACAATTTGTTTAGTTTGTATAGCTATGGTTTCATTTCCAATATTACGTACCATACTTAGAAAGTTACAGATTCTATTTGAAGTATTAACAATATTACAGAGTGTGATTTCTTTATTATTTTCATCGTCAACTAAAAAATCAAGTATGCGAATAAAGGTATTATCAGTTAATATTGCAAAGCTATTGTCAGAGCGCTTATTGTTTTGTTTCGATGACACAAGACAACCATCTATAATAGCTCTCTGATAAGCTAATGTACATTTTGCAGACATTCCAAAATTTTGTGCAATATTTTCATCTATAAATTTTCCACCTCCCAGGTAAGTTATGGATGATACTTTACAACTTTTCTTAATTCTTTTCACTGTTAGCTGTTCACAATAATTTATCACTAACGGAGATGCTTGTGGATATATGCGATGACGCAAAGTGTGTAAAGTTTGTTGCATATGGACATAGCGAACAATCTGTAGATTTACACCTTTTGCACAATGGATAGCTTGCAGTATATCCTTATTCGCGGATTCAAATGGAAAAGTTGAATGAGACCAAAGTGGCCCCCAATTTAATACGCTTTCAGAAATGTGAATAAGCTGATGTATATTGAACGTCATAGCTTTCTTTGAAAATAATTCTTGTGTTAAAAATACGAACTTGTGTAAGTCTTCATCTGCTTTATTAAGTTCATCAAGGCTTATGTCACATTTCAAAAGCGTGTACAAGCTTTCAACAAATAAACTCCAGTACTTCACAAAGCGTTGCGGTAAAGCGTATCGGAATAAAGGCAAACTGTAATATAAAATAAAGTTCTCCCACTCTTTAGCTTTCCAGTCACTGATATCGGCAAAGGATCTACTTAATCGGCCTAGTTGGTGAGGAACCTTTACATTTAGTAAAATTTTATTTAGTTCTTCTATTTTTGATGTTGGCAACGATTCTAAAAATTTATTTGTTATCTGTTTTCCAACACCAGCAAGGCAGCAGTGCATATAATCTGGAACGAATCCTTTACAAACATCAAAATAAGGTAAGTTTATGAGAGGAGAAATAGACTTTAATCCATATACATCGGCACATTCTTTATCAGTAATTTTCATCATAAATTTTATCATATTCTTCATATTTCTCTCTTGTACAGTATGTTGAAGAATAGGATACCTATTACTTCCTTCGTACCACTCGCCTGGGTGTAAGCACCAGTTGCAACCGTACTTCCCATTGAATAATGTAACTCCTTGCATGGGAGCCCTTGCAACTGAATCCACACAACAAATTAGAGAGTATACTTTAATCAAACGTTCTTCATTGTTTATTCTACATGTTATGCCTTGATTTGCTAATTTAGTCATCATTTCTGTAAATGGATGTAAAAAAGCGGTCATTTCGGGTTTATTTCGTCTGAACCATATACCACAGGTGATTATCCTATTCAATTTTGTTTGAATAGGTATTTCATTTAGCTGTAAATATATGGGCCAAATCGAGTAATTCGAACTCTCAAATCTCGGTGCCCCGTCGGTATTAAATATGGTTGTGACGTAATTATGTTTATCATTTTCAGGTAATTTTTTTATAAATGACTTGTACATATTTCCATCAAAAATGTTTCTTATTTTTCCATTGAATGTCCTTAATTTAATGACGTTGTCATAATATTCAGCGTTTTCTTCTAATAGAATTTTAATATTTTCCGTAGGATCAATCATTACAAAAATATTTGATGACGATGGATTTTCTAAATTAATGGTTTCGGAACATACATCACAAATTACGCAAGATTCTACATCATTTATTTTGCCAATATATTTACAGCAGTTGGGACAAATTCCATGAAATTCTATCTTATCTTTTGGATTTAAAATATTATCGACTATCCATCGTGCATCGGGTAATATTAATCTTGAAAAGATAAGATTGATCTGTTGCAGCATACTTATAATTTCATTTAATGATAATTTATATTTTAAACTGTATTCGATAATCATTAAAAATATTTCACCTCGTGATTTGTTTACAGGTATTTCAATATCACTCAGAAAATCTTCATGTGACGTAAACTCTTGTAAAGTGCGTGTTCGACATATATCATGTTGATGGTCATTTTTGTCGTCTGTTAAATCATTAAATATAACCAATAAATCCGAATCCCATTCTGAAACTTGATCTCCTATATAAATCATCTGCAATATTTAATGAAAAAGTTAATAAATTATTTCACAAATTATAATGTAAAACAACATTCACAAATAAATGTAATATATATTAAATTAAAATAAAATAAATAAATCTAACAATTATCAGTTTAATAAAATACAAAACTGAAGGATAGTAAACACTTTATGAGTATTCATCGGCGACTATTTGGAACTGCAATATTACCTTGTTCTCAGGATCGCTGGCGACGTTTATATCATTCCCCTTTATATTTTCTACGTTTAACACGTCATCGAAATCAATTGCGTCCAGCTGTATATTATTTGTATCCTCTGTTATTAATTTTTCGCAAATTTTGAATGCTTCAGCTTCTATTGTTCCAGCACCTCTTTCCGTGCAAACATTTTGCGCTTCATTAACGTCGATTGAAGTATCCGCTATTTCATTAATGTTTTCCATAATAGCCTCTTGCATTGTAACAGTATCTTCATGTGATTTGTTAATGTTACCCATATCCATATTTTCAGCAACGTATTGAACATCCTCGATACTATCTTTACAAGTCTAAAAAATATAAGAATAGCGTATACATATATAAACACACTTACAGATCCAATCACATTATTATTAATAATTTTCATTATCAAATATTTATTGTAAGTTTATATTTTTAAAAAGTGATTAAAAGTGACTTGTCTTACAATGTATGTCCAAATATTGCATAAATTGCATGCATAAATTATTTGAAATAAAAATTATTTAAAATATAAGGTACTTACAATTCTATTTGGCCGTACTTTAGGTTTAAAATTCAATCTTCTCATGATTCTGGTACTTACATCTTCAACTCTGCACGACCGCAAATAATATTTATAACTTCGTGGAAATCTTTTTGCCATTGTGCGATTTCTTTGTAATCTGTAAAATATTACGTGTAAGAATACAACATATGTAATATTTTTAATACATCAAATTTGCACTATACACTTTTACCTTGGTTTTTTGTTTTGGTGTTCCATTTCTATTTGCTTCATTAGCAACTGTTGCAATGCATCACTGCGACGAATTTTCAAAAATTTGTAGCGTCCTTTATTTAATAAATCTTCTTTACCTTAAAAAAGTTTATGTTTACTACTAATTATTCCAAATACATTGTTATTAATTTTTTTACTTTGTTAAAGTATATCAAAAATATCTTTCTGAAATGTTCAAATTTTAAGTTGTATAATTACTTAACATATTCTATCAATAGTAAATAAATGCGAATACTTACTTCCAACACATAAGACTTCACCTGGTGATAAGGGGGAATTATGTTCATCGTCATTACTGTGCCGTCATTACTGTGTTTATGTATTATATGGTTGGTTGGTACAGTTTTCACGATCAAAATGTTCAATGTCACTAATAGGCACAATTAATACTTTTCTCCTTTCATCAGAATAGAAACGTACCGCAGCATGGAGTGTTTCAATTGTATTTGAAGACACAATCTGTTAATAAAAAATGTCAGTTTTTTTAAAAAAATTTCTATAGCACACAATATGCAAAAACCCTATAGGTTAGGTTATATACTTACGGATTTAATGTATTTTCTGAATTTTTGTTCCGAACTATCGGCGCGCGATCGGCGCGAAGTTGTCGCCGCGGGCGGTGCACTCGCGCCAAAATTCGAGGTCGCCGGGTGTCCCGGGAAACTCGGGACACACACACGCACACAGCGGAAGGGTCGGAGGGGACGCGCAAATCACAACGCGGCCTATCTCTTCGCCGGCCTCCCTCACGAGGACGATTCTCCGCTCCTCGTGGAATATCCGTCGCGCCGCGAGCCCGCGGACCGTTGTTCGAATTTGAGAATCGCGGGGGGCAGCGGGCGGGCGTCGACGACTACAACGACGACGACGACGTTGGTGCGCGCCAACGGCGTGACGGGCGGCCCCGGGTACACTCCGACACGGCCGACGATGACTCAAATGAGACACACACTCGCGGAGACGACGGACGACCGAATATCCGTCGCGCCGCGAGCCCGCGGACCGTCGTTCGAATTTGAGGATCGCGGGGGGCAGCGGGCGGGCGTCGACGACTACAACGACGACGACGACGTTGGTGCGCGCCAACGGCGTGACGGGCGGCCCCGGGTACACTCCGACACGGTTGACGATGACCCAAATGAGACACACACTCGCGGAGACGACGGATGACCGTGGAGACGTCGCGCGTTGCGTGCGCCGCTGTTCACCACCGTTCACTTACGCACACTTACGCAAGGCCAGAACACGCAAGAATGTGAAGACTGCGCGTGAGGCGTGAGTGGCGTGACTGCGCGAGATCGGCCTTCGTCGCGTACGCACACAAGTCACGCGCCCTGTCGGTGTGTCGGGCAACGTCGGGCAATAAGAAAGAGACGGATATATAATTTTCTGTCTCCTTCGCTCTTGCAGAATTCAAGTCGCGCGACGCCTTCCGTAGGGTAAAGCGTGCAAGCTACGGAAGGCGTCGCGCGACTTGAATTCTGCAAGAACGAAGGAGACAGAAAATCATATATCCGTCTCTTTCTTATTGCCCGACGTTGCCCGACACACCGACAGGGCGCGTGACTTGTGTGCGTACGCGACGGAGGCCGATCTCGCGCAGTCACGCCACTCACGCCTCACGCGCAGTCTTCACACTCTTGCGTGTTCTGGCCTTGCGTGAGTGTGCGTAAGTGAACGGTGGTGAACAGCGGCGCACGCAACGCGCGACGTCTCCACGGTCATCCGTCGTCTCCGCGAGTGTGTGTCTCATTTGGGTCATCGTCAACCGTGTCGGAGTGTACCCGGGGCCGCCCGTCACGCCGTTGGCGCGCACCAACGTCGTCGTCGTCGTTGTAGTCGTCGACGCCCGCCCGCTGCCCCCCGCGATTCTCAAATTCGAACGACGGTCCGCGGGCTCGCGGCGCGACGGATATTCCACGAGAAGCGGAGAATCGTCCTCGTGAGGGAGGCCGGCGAAGAGATAGGCCGCGTTGTGATTTGCGCGTCCCCTCCGACCCCTCCGCTGTGTGCGTGTGTGTGTCCCGAGTTTCCCGGGACACCCGGCGACCTCGAATTTTGGCGCGAGTGCACCGCCCGCGGCGACAACTTCGCGCCGATCGCGCGCCGATAGTTCGGAACAAAAATTCAGAAAATACATTAAATCCGTAAGTATATAACCTAACCTATAGGGTTTTTGCATATTGTGTGCTATAGAAATTTTTTTAAAAAAGCTGACATTTTTCATTAACAGATTATGTCTTCAAATACAATGGAAACACTCCGTGCTGCGGTACGTTTCTATTCTGATGAAAGGAGGAAAGTATTAATTGTGCCTATTAGTGACATTCAAAATTTTGATCGTGAAAACTGTACCAACCAACCCTATTACATAAAGCGGCACAGTAATGACGATGAACATAATTCCTTCTTGTCACCAGGTGAAGTCTTATGTGTTGGAAGTAAGTATTCGCATTTATTTACTATTGATAGAATATGTTAAGTAATTATACAACGTAAAATTTAAAAAAGATATTTTTGATATACTTTAACAAAGTAAGGAAATTAATAACAATATATTTGGAATAATCAGTAGTAAACATAAACTTTTTCAAGGTAAAGAAGATTTATTAAATAAAGGACGACGCTACAAATTTTCAAAAATGCGTCGCAGTGATGCATTGCAACAGTTGCAAATGAAGCAAATAGAAAGGGATGGAACACCAAAACGAAAAACCAAGGTAAAAGTGTATAGTACAAATTTGAGGTATTAAAAATATTACATATTTTGTATTCTCATACGTAATATATTACAGATCACGAAGAAAAACTCTGCAAAAATTAGGAAAAAAGAAAAATGGGCAAAATGAATTAAAGAAGTATCTCAAAAACAGAAAATACTTATATACAAAAAATAACAATAATGAAGATACGGATCTCTCTAATCTATCCTCATCCGAGTTCAGTACATCGTACAGTACGCATAGTATGTCGGACACCGATCCAGAAGTGGAGGCGTCTAAAAATCAGGCATCTGGCACAGGAAAATATACTTCTAACAATAATCATTACATGTCACCAGTAATTTGATCAAGCTTCATTACTATCATTATTATACTTTGTATTGTGTATAATAATTATACATATTTTGTAAAAATTTTATACAGATTACAAAAGAAAAGTCAAGAAAAATAAAGCAGCAGTCAAGAAAAATATATTCATCTTCTGACAGCAAACAGGAGGATTCTGACAAAAATGAGGTAGCTTGCACTCGGCAATCATCTCAATTAGCAGGCACATCAGAAGAACTTCAACAGCCTGAAGACAGAAATGAAACTCGCGGCAACCAAAATCAGTCATTAAGAGCATCACCAAATAGACCAAGTAATTATGTCAATAGTAAATATATTGATTCGTAATTGTAATAAAAAACTAAAATAATATTTCTGTACAGAGAGGGCAGAGAATGTTAATGGTAACACTCCAAAGCGCACAACCAGCATAAGAAGAAGGACGCTGTATCGCCTAAAAAATAGAGGTATAATTTATATTCTAAAATTAATTTTTAATTTTAAATACTAATTTATATGTTTTTATTATTAATATTAAATGCGCGCTTTAATAACACGTAAATTTAAAATGATATAACAAAATATAAGTAAATGTAACTTTGTTGGTTTTAAAGTATAATTGTTGCAAAACATTTTCTCATATTTTCTCATTATTATTATTTAACGTTGAATTTTTTTTTATTCTTGACAATTTACAATACTTGGTTCATTTTCATTTTATTGCTTTATCTGCAAACTCTATTTAGTAATATTATTTCTTTAGCTGAACCAAGTGACTCTGATGAAGAATATGCGGATGTGTATAACAATAGACTTCAATCCGAAACACGAGAATCAGTAGATAATGAGGGAAGAGAATTATATGACATCGAAGGCGATGAGGTATAGTTATTTAAAAATAAATAATATAGAAATATTTTTTGATATTTACTTGACTAGAAATATGTATTTAAAAATTTATTTTATGAATTATTTTGTATTAAATTTTCAGATATATATTGGTTATGGACGAACGATTCAATTAGCATTCTGGGAATACATGAAACATCGCGGTCATTGGAAATTCCTGAGAGAATTATTGGAAATTCTCTGGACGAAAGAAACATTAGTAAATTGATGCTTCAAAAAATCAAGAATAACTACTGAGATAGAAGATAGATCTCCTAGAAAACGTTTCACGCCGACGAAATATAAACTTTTACGTCGTACGTATGCTATAATTATTTATAATTGAAACAAGAAATTAATTATTGACCATTTAAAGACCAAATTAAATACATATTTCTAGTCAAATAAATATCAAAAAATATTTTCTATATTATTTACTTTTAATTTATTTTAAATTAATTCATTTTTTCATATTAAATCATATTAAAAAAAGATGAATTAATTTATTTTAAATTAATTCATCTTTTTTCTTTTAATATTTTTTGGAGTAATTAGTCGATGTACTATATGTACGATGTAAAATATATACTACTTATTGACGTTGTTAACACTGTTTTTTTTATATAGGAATATTCAAAGGCTATCTTAATGAGATGTATGGAAATGTTTCCAAAAGGAAGAAAATTCTACAAAATATGAACAAGCAGATCGGTTACAAAATTCGAGATCTACGCAAACTGAACTATGAAAAGGTTATAAATATTTAATATTATGTATTCATTCCAACTTATTAATATATTTAAATGCGCGTCAGTAGTACAATTCATCATCTAAAAAAAAAATAAAGATATATAATTATTTATATACAAATATATTCTGGTATTAAAAGTTAATAATTGAGTAGGCGATATTTCGAGTAGAGTGTTTTGTAAGATTTACGTTTTTTTTTATTTTTGATTGGAATCTGGACATGACCATGACTATTTTTTGTTATATTAAACATCAGGGTATTCCAATGATTTGAATTCTATTCTAAAGTTGATAATTTAGAGATTCACTAGGATTAAGAAATTATTCTGAAAGAACATGCGTTATTAAAAAACTGTGATATTCTGTATATAATTATATATACATACGCGCGCAAATATGAAAAATGTATTACATAAGGATTTATATAAATTGTAATTTTTGTTTTACCTTGAATAAAACATTAACTTTTTTAAAATTTAAGTATTCTCTAATTTAATATAATTACACTTGGCAATGTTTTTATTAATTGTATAAAATAATTTTTTTTTATATAAAATGGTTAATGAGATCGCATAAGAGATCTCATATGAGGGTCATCTATATATGAGGTCTCGTAAAAGATATCATGTGAAGCTGAAATGAGATTTTGGCACAAAATGTCATGTGAGATTGCATACACGAAGCTGTGCGCGAATTAATCAGAACTCTCATATGAGATCACATGCAGGATCACATATGTGTTGTCATACGTATTCTCACGCGATAATTTTTAGCAGGGTGTTTATCTTAATAGTGTTTTTCGAAGAGGAAAGTTTGCGGCTAAGTAATCTTTTAGACATTCTCGTATAATAATAGAACGTATATTGTCTCGTTCACAATTTATTCGTTGTCTTGGTTGTACAAATACTTCATCTAATTCAATAACCGGTTGCAACCACTCTTCAAGAAATCTGTCTTTATTGTGTTCACAAAGATTGTGCAGCACACAACATGCAACTATAACTTGAGGTACAAATTTATAGTTACAATCTACTTTTTTCTGTAATATACTCCATCTAGCTTTCAGTCTTCCAAATGCCATTTCCACTGAAACCCTTGCGGAATTGAGGTAGACATTAAATGATTCTTCTTCAGGTGAAAGTGAATCAGAATAACTCTTTATTAACCATGGCAGAAGTGGATAGGCTGGATCTCCAACTATCATGAAAGGTATTCCTTGGCCGTTTACATGTTTTTCCATCTATAACAAAATGAAAGTTTAAAAAAAAATCAGTCATATATCAACATATATATATATTGTGACGTTGCAGTTTCGCTGCAGCGTTGCAGCGCCCTGCTGCCGTCACAGGGCGCGGGTTTCGCAACCTTTTTCGCGCCCGAAGACGGTTCAATGAATCGATGCGAGATCTCCAGGGGCATATTAAATTTGCGTACATTATTCTGATCCCTTTATTTTTATTTCTGTATCATTGCGTGGCGCCTCACCGAGCCGAAAACCGGAGTTCCTGAGAAGATGCTGAGAATCACGGAAAAACGGATTCGACGACAAGGATAGAGGTGAGGAATCGGACGACGAGAAACTGATCTCGGTGGTGCTTGCGGGCCGCCAAAAGCAGGGGAGCGCGAGAGGACACGCGCGCGGCGGCGAAACACAGCGGCGGGCGGATCCGTAACGGCAGGGCCCCGGGACGCCGGGGCAAAATCAGCTCACCTGCCCTCCTCACCCTACTGACCGGATTCCGGGATGGTTGGCCACCATTTCCGGACCGACAAAGAGGAACGCGGAGGCAATCACGTCCCGTCCGCTACCGGGAAGGATCCTGGAAAATCGCCGCGCGAACGAGGGACCGTTTGGCGCCCTGCGAAAAGCCGTGATTAACGGCACTACGCAAGAATCTACCGCGAGCCTGCGAGGGTACGCCCGGGGTAGGGTACGCTATCGATTCCGCCATCGAGCGAAATTTCGGGAGCATTCTTGTATCGTCCTCGAAAGCCGACGCACGCTCAAGTCAGTCGCGGTATTTTCTGAGTCATATTTCGAGCCTCGTATTCCGAACTCCGAGTCCTGACGACTACCTCCGTTCCTTGGGACGACGGCGAAGGATCCTCTGGAGAGTACTGACCTACGGTGAGGTTGCCTCGCGTAACGATTATCATGTAAAGCCACGACACCGCTCCCCGGGCCGCGCTCTCGCTCGGGAATGTTCGCGATAATCAGCGTATTCGCCGACAAGGCGTATTTAGCGATCGTTGGCGAGAGCGAAGGACTCTGGGATGGTCTCGTGGCCGTGGAACCGCGACCGGAATTATGAGCTCCTGGAGATCACGGTAAGCGCGTCAATGACGATGTTCGATATCGCGAGTACGCCATGTCTCACGCCCTTCGCGTTCACGACCGCGCGTCTCGTGCGTAGCAATTCCCCCGGCCGAGTATTAATCGCGTGATAGTATTAATTGCGTCAGACGGTTGTTCGCGCTGGTTTAACTACGTTACTCGCGATTCGCGTCCGGACACTTAGATTATCTACGCGGTATCGGTTGTGCCGAGATATTATTCCCGTGATTGCGTCCTGATGTTACCGGCCTTGCCGTATTGTTCGCGCCTGAGTCTTGCTTTCAAGCACTTGCGTAGGATAATAGCTGCGTGAGAATATTGTCCGCGTCGACAATCGTGAGTGAGAATATGGTTCGTGCCGGTTGACTCCTGGCGTTGGGACGTTATTTGCGTTATAAATAACGGTAAAATACGGATCAACCCGACTGATCAGCTATGTCCAGATATTATTCGCGTTATATTCAGAAGATTATTCGCCTTAGATTAAGAATATTATTCCCACTAGATTAAGATTATTATTCGCGGTAAACTAAGATTATCCCTTGCGTTAGATTAAGATTATTAGCGACAAAATCTCTGCACGGCCTGGGGCCCTTGCGTTCCAGCGTTCCGAGCGTGACGCGCTATTATGTCGTGCCAGTTCACGCAATATTATTTCACGTTACTCCGATTATGTTTTGCCGATGTCGCCGGCCCTATTAATTTGAAGCATTCGGGAAGTTAAGTTTCTTTTCATATTATCTTGTGTAATACCGGCGTCTTCCGCGCGATTATTAAAGTAGCGTGATTTTCCGTGTTTTTCTGGCGTCCGCGTTATCCTTTCTGTGTTATTCAAAAATTGACGCCCACTTGCTTTATTAATGGAAGCCAAATTGGCCCTTATTATTTTCTGTGAGAATTGTTACTGAATAAATGCTATTTTTTGTTTGTTAATCGCTTGAGTTCGTAATATGATTTACATGTCACACCGCCGGATATCACGCTGCCTTTCATCAACCCCGCCCCGCTCTTAGGTCGAGCTAGCCGATTCCTCGCACATCCACACCTTTCGCCTTGCGTCTCGTTTTGATTTCTTTTTGTGATTTCGCGGACGCGAATTTACGCGTCTGGCGCCCAACATTAGAATTGTCTCGTGGAGTGTCGAAGGTGCGAGGGAATCGTCGGAGAGGCCGATCTTCCATCAGCTTTCTCTCCTTTTCCCCTTTTGATCCGGCACACGCCCCGGACCGTTCCGGGAGTGCAAAAAGCCGTGACTATATATATATATATATATATATATATATATAGTCCCCATATATATATATATATATATATATATATATATATATATATATAAAACAACAATCAAATTTGACGCCTTAAATCAGGAGCCAATTACGCTACTCCGTAACTAAGCGCGTACAAGGGTCCATTCCGAGCACGCATGAAGCGCTGCAAACATCACTCCGTCTTCGTTGCACATCGTATATCAAACGAAGATGGAGCGATGCCCACATGCGCAACTCGGAACGCAGCCCAAGAAAAGCGTCGCTAAATGAAGTGAAGAAGGTGTAAACGTAGACGTGAGTCTCAGGCCGTATTTAAATCTCCCGCGTTTGCCTACGTCAGCGTGCGCATTTCGCGCCTTATAGTGACCCCGCGAGGGCGCGAGCGCTCATTGGTCAATTACTCCACATGACTCGCTCGTGGCGGGTTCGTGCCGGCAGCAGCGGATGCCTCGACCGGTCTTTGTCATCCGAAGTATTTAGAATCTGGAAGTATCCGAACGTGTACGTGATTTTCTCGGTAACACCGTCGCATGCCTATTATAAGTATAGGCAGCCTATACCTGAGTGCAATAATTGCAGTTTAGTATAAAGGTATGTATAGGTTAATACGAATTTTTCTATACATAGACTATATCATTGAAGAATATAAGAAATTCAGTAAAAGAAACTGTACAATTTTGCCATGGGGCCCATAACCAATGTTTGATACACACAAAATTCTTATTTGTTTAGTAGAATGGCTTATGCAGTTGTGTGTTTTTCCGACAATACCGTGTCGGAAGTGCCGACAAATTGGATACATGAAGATGACAATGAAGTTATGTGCTGGTGGCCACCAACATCTGTAAAAAACGTATCAACGTTAATATCGAAACGTGCGGACCCTGACAGAAAGTCGTAGAGCTTAATCTCTGTGAAAATACAAAAATACTTTGGTAAGAATTAAAACCTTTACTAGATTTTTCGCCCGCGTTCGCGCGGGCTCAAAATCTATTCCCCTCTCCCCAAATTCACTCATTAATTAGGAGCACCTTTGATATTCTTTCTCCTCAAACTCTAACCTACAACTTCGAATTCTTTTTTAATTCCCGAAAATTTGAAAAAATTTTGTAACCGGTTTCCCAAAAGATCGGTAACGAAAAATTATACACTTTATAGCAAACCCCAAAAAATTCTACCTTTATTTCATATACAATTCTTTGAAATTCGATCAATTAACTCCCGAAAAATTTAAAAAATTTCGTAACCGGTTTCCACAAAAATCGGTAACGAAAAATTATTTATAAAAATTATCTATAAAAAAAATTCAGCTTGATATCTCAAAATTTACGGAAATTGGAGCAGAAATTGGAAACCCTTTTATTATTAGCAATTTTTCTATAAATTCATTGTAGCCATCCTCAAAAAATTAGAAAATTTTGAAACCGGTTTCCAAAAAATTGATTATAAAAAATTATGCACGTCTTTGCCATCTCCGAAAAATTATAAAATTTTAATTATAAAATTATAAAAATTTGGGCATTGTTTTTAAGAAAATAACGAAAAATTATCTCTAAAAAAATTCAGCTAATATCTCAAAATTTGAAGAAATTAGAACAATCACGTACATTTTTTTAAACAAAAATCGGAAACCCTTTTAGAAAAATTGGAAAAACTTCGTAACCGGTTTCAAAAAAATTAATTCATTAATAAAAAACTATCCATTAATAAAAAATTAAACTTATCCTTCAAAAATTAAAAAAATTTTGACACGACTCCTATTTCATATATAATTTTTTAAGATTTGGTCAATTAATTCCCGAAAAATTGGAAAAAATTTGTAACCGGTTCCCCAAAAAATCGGTAACGAAAAATTGTACACTTTATAGCAATCCCGGGGAAATTCTACCTCTACTTCATATACAATTGTTTGAGATTCGGTCAATTAATTTCCGAAAAATTGGAAAATTTTCTGATACCGATTACATTTATTTACTATGAATTAAAAAATATAAATATTATTGAAAGCGATTTTATTTTGTGTGTCAACAGTTAGCATACAGAAAAGATATATACCTTTTTTCTTTGTCTCTCTCTCTCTCTCTCTCTCTCTCTCTCTCTCTCTCTCTCTCTCTCTCTCTCTCTCTCTCTCTCTCTCTCCCTCTCTCTCTCTCTCTCTCTCTCTCTCTCTCTCTCTCTCTCTCTCTCTCTCTCTCTCTCTCTCCCTCTCTCTCTCTCTCTCCCTCTCTCTCTTCCTCTCTCTCTTCCTCTCTCTCCCTCTCTCTCTCCCTCTCTCTCTCTCTCTCTCTCTCTCTCAGTAGAAGCAGACGTGTGAAACATCGCTCCGTAAAAGTGTTAATTTTTGAGTGGTTTAAAAGTGAGGGAGAGTGTTAAAAAGTTGTGTAACGAATATCTGCATAGACCGGGGGTAGCCATGAGTGTTATCTAGCCGGAATATGTTGATACATAGACACGAGAACTGCATTTCGTACAGAGGTCATCGAAGCCTCGTACGACAGGTAGACATCGGCGGCGAACACAAAACGCAGACGTGTGAAAGTGACGTGTTAAAGTGACGAGTCAATTAACTTTCTCTGCCGATATTAGCAGAATGAACGAGGAATACGCCGAGTATCAATGCTCGGCATGTAAGAAGCCGATAAAAACGGAGGTGATAGCATGCAAGTCCTGTGCTAAGCTTTTCTACCATCCAGGTTGTGTATTTAAGCACAAAATTTATGATAGAAAACGCGAATTGGTGTCGTGTCCTGGCCCATTCGAGAAGTTAATTATTAGTAATGGTGATAAAGTAGCTGATATAAATAAAACAGTGGCAGCAGCAGGAAGAGAAACGGCACCTGCAAAAATGAGTCCGAAAGTAGCAGCCGCGAGTGGAACAAGGGATATTGATAGAAAAATAGATTGGCTTGTGTTCAGGATTGCAAGCACCGCGATCAATTACCGCGATCGATACCGGTACCGCCATCCCTGAGCCGCCCCCTGAACGAGGCGACTTCGCGCCGCTCCCCCCGCGTCATCCCTGACCGCTCGGTCTCTCACGTAGCGCTATCGATCCGGACACGCGAGGATCCCGTGATCCTGCGAAACGCACCGATTGGCCAAATTCAATGTCGCGTCATCGAATGCTCCGGAAACGAGCCCGCGAGAACGCCGGTCCTCAGTAGAAGCTTATCGAAGAACTCGTGCGGTACTCCAGCTAGTGTGTCTCCGTACTGAGTCAAGCTCTACTCGAATTCACGCGGATTTACGCCCCGTCGTGTGTCTGTGCCGAAATTATTGGGCTGCCAGTGCATCGTGCCACGGTTCGACGGCACTCGCAACCGCGCCGTTTGCGCGCAATCGCTCCCGCTATCACGGTGTGGCGACGAACATTCACGCCTCTGAGCGTCAGCATCTTCACCCTCGCATCGCGAGAGGTGAACGTTAGCTTAATTGCGCGTCTCCGCGTGACATCTTTGCGCCCCAAGTGCGCTCGAAGCAGTGCGTACTCGCACGCGTCAAACACGTGCCCGGCGCACATCCTAGCCGCGCCTCAAATTGTAAAGGCCACCGGCTGACTGTATATATCTGGAATAAAACTGTGCTGTGCACCATCGAAGGAGAAATCCAGTGTCTGCTCATTTTCCGCACTCCTGATCCCTGTCGGGGTCGACCCGGCCTGCCTTACTCCAATTGGCGAACCGGAGTTACGCCCGGCCAAGAATTTCGCCAACATAAAATCTGGTCCTTCGAGCCGGATAGGAGTGCCGGAGCTATCGCCGAATTGACGGACACTCAAGCAACATGGCGGAGCAACTGCTGGAACGGCAGATCCAGCGAATGCGAAAGGTGGATCGCGCGCTGGACAACTTCCGCAAAATCGGCAAAAATAATTTGACTGCGGCGAAAATTCGCAGTCGAATTAGCGACCTGAAGGACACCTGGGCCACCGTCGACGGTGGACACTTCGCCCTCCTGACCGCAATTCCCGCGGCAGAAAGGACAGACGACTACTTCACGGAGCAGCAGTACGAGACCTGCGAAGAGAAGTACCGGCTTGCAGCGGACTACATGTCGGAGTGCCTGGAGGAGCTGGAGCCTGTCGTGAGTCCGAACAAGTCATTCGCGTCATCGACCATGCACTCGGATCCTTCCGCGTTTGCGCTTTCGCATCTCCCGCGTATAAATTTGCCGAAATTCACGGGGGAGTTTCGCGAGTGGGAAGCGTTCCGCGACCAATTTACCGCATTGATCATTAACAATCGAGACCTGCTCGACGTCAGTCGGTTGCAATATCTGCATTCGTGCGTGAAAGGCGAGGCCAGCGATGCAATACGCAATCTGGCCTTAACGGATGCAAATTTCAAAATCGCGTGGAATTTATTGCGCGCGCGATACGACAATCGTCGACGGTTAGTGCACGAGCACGTCCATGCTCTGCATACGCTTCCCCCCGCGACCTCAGATTCCGCCGCCGCGCTCACCGCGTTGCGAGATAGAGCAAGCGTTTCAATTCAGTCGTTAAAAAACCTCGGCCGTGCGGTTGACACATGGGACGACGTGCTCGTTTATTTGCTCGTCCAAAAGCTGGACAAAGACACCCGAAAAGCATGGGAATTAAAACTTGGCGATACGGTAGATTATCCCACATACGAGCGCCTTGACAATTTCTTAAAGTCTCGAATACGCGCGCTCGAGAATATTCTCCCGGCTTCGTCGCAAGGCAAGGGCAATAAACAGCATGCCTCAATTCAAGCTCACGCAGCTAACGCATGTACAAACAAGTGTCCCATGTGCCAAAAGACGCATTTCTTGTCCGCGTGTCCGGACTTTCAAAACAAAAGCGTCGCTCAACGACGTGATCTCGCGAAAAAGTTTCATGCGTGCTACAATTGTCTGAGCATACGGCATACTCGCGACGCGTGCTCGAGTAAGAACACATGCCGGCAATGTCAGCAAAAGCACCACACGCTTCTTCACGCGATCGACGTGAATAACAATAGCTCGACAACCGAGAGCTCACCTTCATCCACGGACGCGAAAACAGATTCAACTAACGAAGTAACGTCACATTTGTTGTCGCACACGACCTTCTCGAAATCAAATATTTTGTTGGCTACTGCCTGGATGAGAGTGAGCGGTCTCAACGGTCGACATGACACAGTTCGTGCGTTATTGGATCAGGGTTCCGTTACCACCTTGATCACCGAACGATTGGCTCAGCGATTGCGCCTCCCGCGTACGCGCGTTTCCGTTTCTATCACTGGGATCGGCGAGACCGCTGCCACCGCACGCAGCGCAGCTACCGTTCAAGTGTCAGCTCGTGACGGCACGGGCCCGAGGCCCTCCGTCTCCGCTCTCGTTCTCAAGTCGCTTACGACTTACGTTCCGCACCGCGTGCCGGATATAACCAACTCGAAGTGCGTACCATGAGGCTGCGCAAACAGTGAACGCTGAGCGGCGATAGTCTGAGTCCTACATAGCGCAACGCGCCGATTGACATTATAATCGGTGCTGACTTATATGGCGCGATCCTACTACCGGAAGTCCGTAGTCGCGCTCCCAACGAGCCCGTTGCTCAAAACTCGATATTCGGATGGTTTCTGTCCGGACCAATGCCAGCGCCGTCGCGGCCAGCTCGCATTCAAGCGCATCACTGCACGCTGCTGGAGGAACTATCGGATCAATTGAAACGGTTCTGGGAGGTCGAAGAACTTCCTCAGAAAACGCATCTCTCACCGGAAGAGATGCGATGCGAAGAGCATTTCGTATCGACGCATTCTCGCGCCCCCAATGGGCAATATATAGTGCGGTTGCCGTTTAAATCGGGGCCCCCTATCGAAATCGGCGAATCGAAATCGTCTGCTATCGCGTTGTATTCGCGCCTCGAAGCGCGGCTAAAGTCAAATCCGGACCTCGCAAAAGAATACAACGAATTTCTCGCGGAATACGAGCGTCTCGGACACATGGTCAAGGCGCCGCTAGACGACCCACCCGATGGTCAGGTATATTATATACCGCATCACGCAGTTATACGCGAGCATAGCTCGACAACTCGTCTGCGCGTCGTGTTCAACGCCTCGCATCCGACTTCCAATGGTCTCTCCTTGAATGATCACCTCATGGTGGGCCGCAAACTGCAGCCTGAGTTGTCATTCATTATTTTGCGATGGCGGCAATATCGGTTTGTATTTACCGCCGATATCGCAAAAATGTATCGCCAAATCCTCGTCCACCCCTCCGACGTGGAATATCAGCGAATCTTATGGCGACCCACTCCGACCTCGCCATTGATAGCCTATCTCTTGTTAACAGTCACGTACGGTAACGCGAACGCGCCGAATGCCGCCCTTCGTGTCGTCGACCAAGTCGCCAAGGACGAAGGCGCGGAGTGTCCGTTGGCCGTCCCTGTATTGCAGCTGCACACATACGTCGACGACTGTGTGTTCGGTGCAGACGACATCCCTCTCGCGCTTCAAACGCGAAATCAACTAATCTCACTATTGAAAAAAGCGGGATTTCATCTCCGCAAATGGGCGAGCAACCAGCCTGTCTTGCTCGAAGGCATCGATCCTCAGGATCATGGCCTTGCTTCCGCAAAAACGCTCGAAGCGGACGAGCGTCTAAAGGTACTCGGGCTCAAGTGGGACCCCAACCAAGACGTCTTTCAATTCGACGTCACGCTCGTAGATTCCGTCCCCGCCACCAAACGCTCGATTCTCTCGACTATCGCACGAATTTTCGACCCTCTCGGCTGGATGGCTCCCGTCGTCATCACCGCGAAAATTCTCATGCAGCAACTCTGGCTGCTTCGCTGTGAGTGGGATAACGTCATACCGGAGGATCTTCTCCGCAAGTGGAGAGATCTTTATTGTCAATTGCCGCTACTGAAACAAATCTCGATTCCGCGTTGGACAGGTTACGGATCCGACACGCTCAGCGCGGAGGTTCATGGGTTTGCCGATGCGTCCGCCTCCGCATACGGCGCGGTGGTTTATTTACGAGTCACGCACATCGACGGGACAGTCGAAATTACGATGCTCATGTCAAAATCGAAAGTAGCTCCGCTCAAACCCATGAGATTCAGCGATTGGAGCTGTGCGCCGCGGTACTGCTTGCGCGCACAATCGACGCGATCCGATCCGCTCTCACAATCGCGATCCAGTTTTACCACTGTTGGACCGATTCAAAGGTCACTGAAGCCTGGCTATCGCAGCCTCCTTCCCGATGGCCAACATTCGTCGCAAATCGAGTCCACGAGGTACAAACCCTCCTGCCGACCGTCGACTGGCATCACGTGCCCTCACAACAAAACCCGGCCGATCTCGTGTCGCGAGGAGTGCCTCCGAAAGATCTTATCAAACAATCTTTGTGGTGGACAGGGCCTGACTGGCTCAAGCTGTCGCCCGATCAATGGCCAATCGAGCCTCAATCCCACGCGCCGGAAATACCGCCCGAAGAGCAAGTTCGCGCTCCCGTGCACGTCATGCAGCCTCGCGATCGATGGGATCTCAGCGAGAGATTCTCGTCGTGGAATAAGCTGGTGCGAGTCACCGCTTACGTAGTGCGATTCACGCGACGCGCTCGCGAAGGAGGTTGCGGCAGGGTAAACGCGCCGTCGCAGAACGAGCCGGAACCGCTCAGCCCGGACGAAGTAAACTTCGCGCGCATCTTCTGGCTTAAGAACATTCAGCGTCAGTTGTTCCCCGTCGAATATGCTCAGTTAGAGCTCTCACAACGCATCTCGAAAAGCAGTAAACTACTGTCGTTGAACCCGTTTCTCGACAAGAACGGGCTCATTCGCGTGGGCGGTCGCCTCCGCCATTCGACGTTTCCGCACGACAAAAAGCACCCAGTGGTGCTCGCTGCCCATCCGGCAGTTGCCGCGTTAATACGCGATACTCACTTACGCGCCCTCCACGCTGGGCCGCAATATACGTTGCACCAGCTACGCGAAACTTACTGGATATTACGCGCGCGTCAAACGATCCGCGCTGTTCTACATCAATGTGTCACATGCGCTCGGGAAAGCGCCAAGATCGCGAGCGAGTTGATGGGCGACCTGCCCGTGTACCGCGTTACGTCAACGTCTCGCGCATTCCTACATTGCGGAGTGGATTACGCCGGACCAATACAGGTCAGATCCACACCCGGTCGAGGGTACAAATCGAGGAAGGCATACATTGCCGTGTTTGTGTGCATGGCCGTCAAGGCCACGCATCTAGAAATGGTTGGCGACTGTACGACTCCCGCGTTCGTTGCTGCTTTCGATCGTTTTTGTGCGCGTCGCGGCGTTCCCAGTGACATGTATTCGGACAACGCGACGACCTTTCACGGCGCTCATCGCGAAATATCCGCCGCATGGAAGCGAGCCGTGTGCGATCCAAATTTTCAGAATCGGACCGCGACTCAAGGCGTGCGGTGGAACTTTATTCCTCCGTCCGCGCCGCATTTCGGCGGGCTGTGGGAGGCGTGCGTCCGCAGCGTCAAATTTCATATGAAACGCGTCATCGGAGCGCACACGCTGACATCCGAGGAGCTAAGCACGCTCTTATGTAAGATCGAGGCGTGTCTAAACTCGCGACCGCTCGCTCAGATGTCTGACAATGTAGATGATTATTGTGCAATGACACCGAGTCATTTTCTAATCGGCTCCGCGCTAACGAGCGCACCCACGCCGTCCTTACTCGATGAGAAGGAAACGCGCCTTACTCGATGGCAATTAATTCAACGCATGCGTGACAGCTTTTGGAAGCTCTGGTCGAATGACTATTTGCATACATTGCAGCAACGCCCCAAGTGGCGTGAGGTTCAAAATCTTGCTCGAAGTGGATGAAAGCACTCATAAATCACTAATAAGCAGAGGAAAGATAAATTTAGGATGGCGAAAGTGTCCGATCTTTAATTACATTAGTGTTAGAAGATGTTTTAAATGCTGGGGATATTATCATATTGCCAAGAATTGCACGAGACAGGAAACATGCTATAAATGTGCAGGAAATCATAAGGCGAACGAATGTACAACGGCAAAGAAGAGGTGTGTAAACTGTACCTTTAAGAATCAGACATACAACTTGAAGATAAATGTTGAACACGAGGCGCTGGATTCGGAATGTCCGACATTTAAGAAAGTATTGGAGGAGGAGAAAAAAAGAGCCGGCTGGGAAGATACAATATAGCAACCACAGGGAGAAGCGGAATTACTCTGGTATACGAATGCGTAAAGCTTCTTGGCGCATAAGAACGAAATTCAACATCAGATTATGAAGAGGGTAAATCCTGTGATTCTAGCGTTATCCGAGACTAGATTGACTGTAGAAATTGAGGATAGTGAGGTCAATATACCGGGGTATAGTATAGTTAGATGTGATGCTGAAAATAGAAACACAGGAGGAGTACTGTTATATGTTAGGGATGATATTAAATTTAAAATAGTTGATAAGAAAAAGATAGTGTCAAATTGTTGGTGCGTGGTGGTAGAAATAAGAGAGAATTTGTATAAAGGTATGATAGCAGTAGTGTATCATTCGCCGAGTGCGTCAAATGGCAATTTCGTGAGATTTTTGGAAGATACGGTTGAAGATTTAATAATTAAGTATGACTGTATAGTGATAGAGGACTTTAATATAGACATAATGGTAGATTCATTTTACACAAAGAAATTATTAACGGTAATGCAAAACCTAGGGATGAGGCAATACGTTGATTGTCCAACGAGAGTTACAAAAGATAGTCGAACGATGATAGATTTAATTTTTTCGAATAAAGAAATAAAGGTACAAGTGAATGAAAAACCTAAAATAACGGACCATGCATGGCTAAAAGTAAAATTTAATATAAATAAAAAGAGAAATAAATATAAAGAATTTAGAGGCAGGGACTATAGTAAATTTAATGTAGATGAATTTCTTAGAATAATGGAAGAAAGAACTGAGCAAGGTCAAGGGCTAGATATAAGCATAAGGGCGGAGAGATTTGTTAATAGTATAGTAAGTGTATTGGATACTGTAGCACCTAAGAAAAAGTTTAAGATTCCGAAAATATGGGAAAGGAAAATGTGGTATTCAGATGAAATTAGAATGGCAGCAGATAGAAGGGATGAGGCTCACAGTAGAGCAATAAGCTCAGGTAAAGAACAGGACTGGGAATTTTTCAAGAATGAAAGAAATGCAGTAGTTAAACTTATCAGGGCAAAAAAAAAGAATATTATGAGAATATGATAGATAATAATAGGAGTGATCCTACAAAAATGTGGAAAACTTTGAAAGAATTAATTAAAGGTGAGCAAAGGGGTTCAGAGAACATCGATAATGTAGATTTTGAAATATTAGAAGACATAGAAGAATGCAATATAGCTGATAAATTTAATATATATTATGTAAAAAGTATTAGCAACATTGTGCAATCTATTAGTAATAAGGGGATAGAAGGCACAGGTAGGAGACCTATTTATGTAATTGAGAATAAAGGAATTATGGAAAATTTTGAGCCAATTAGTGCAAGTGATTTGGAACAAATTGTTAGGGAACTACCACGAAAGAACAGAACAGAGGAAGGGATAAATAGTGATATACTGAAAATGGTGCTACCTGTGATAAAAGATGAGTTTGTAGGAATAATAAATGATTCGCTTAGGACAGGTAAATTTCCAGAAAGATGGAAAACATCCACGATAATACCGATGCCAAAGGTAAACAAACCAAAAAAAGCGAGCGAGTATAGACCGATTAATATGTTACCGATATATGAAAAAGAATTAGAGTTAGTTGTAAAAAAACAGTTGAAAAAATTTCTAGAAGACAATGAAATAATAACCAAATACCAATCGGGATTTAGGAAACAGCAGTCGTGTGAGACAGCAATTCAAAGTTTTATCGAAGAATAGAAGTTAATAATTGAGGAAAAAAAATGGTGGGGGTGTTATTCCTGGATCTTAGGAGAGCGTTTGAGACAATAGATAGTGTAAGATTAGTGGAAAAATTATATCAGTATGGAATAAGAGGAGTGGTACTGGAATGGATAATATCGTATTTAAGTAATAGAAAGCAGCAAGTTATATTCAATGATATATGTTCTAAAATAATTGAGACAGTATATGGCGTGTCACAGGGATCAGTATTAGGACCTCTATTGTTTATTTTGTATATAAATAATATAGTTAAAGTCTGTCCGGAGGGAAGTATATTTAGATTATTTGCAGATGACACGACCGCAAGTGTAACAGGAGAAAGTTGTGAGAAATTAAAAATAAAACTAAATATGGTGCTCGGTATACTTGAAGAATGGATGAATGTGAATATGTTAAAAATGAATGCAGATAAGACCAAATATATGATAGTTAGAAGTATAAGGAAAGAAATAAAAACAGACATAATAGTAAAAAGTTTGGATGGAACTATAATTGAGCGTGTCGAGATAACGAAACATCTGGGTGTAATGATCGATAGTAAACTCCGTTGGGAGAATCACTGTGATTATATGTTAAAGAAAATAGGGAAAAAAGTAAGTTTTCTGAATAGAATAGGAAATGATATATCGGCGTACACTCGATGTACTGTGTATAAGTCTATCATAGCGCCTCACTTTGAATATTGCGCAGCGATGTTAGTAGGCATGAGTGAAACGCAACTGAATCGACTGCAAGTAGCACAAAACCGTGCCATGAGAGTCATATTGCAATGCTCGCGATATACAAAGATAGATTTGATGCTGCAAACCCTTAAGTTTATGAATGTAAGACAGAGGCTAATGTACAATGTATGTATTTTTATTTTTAAGATAGTAAAAGGCATAATGCCAAAACACTTAAGTAATAGTATAGAAATAGTAGGAAATGTGAGTGGACGGCGAACGAGGCAGGCTGAGAATATTAGAATTCAATATCGCAAAACGAGAAGCGCACAGAAAAGTCTATTTTATAAAGGTTTGAATATGTACAACGACCTACCGATAGAAATTAAGCAATGCGAAAGAATTGTACCATTTAAACGTAGGTTAAGAGAATATATTGTACCTCATGTACAGGAATTAATTTAAGGATATTGTATGTAAAAAATAACCGAGAAAGCTAATAAACTTCAATTTCTCTCTCTCTCTCTCTCTCTCTCTCTCTCTCTCTTTCTCTCTTTCTCTCTCTCTCTTTCTCTCTCTTTCTCTCTCTCTCTCTCTCCTTCCCTCCCTTCCTCCCTCCCTCTCTCCCTTCCTCCCTCACTCCCTCCCTCCCTCCCTTCCTCCCTCCCTCCCTCCCTCCCTCCCTTCCTCCCTCCCTCTCTCCCTCTCTCCCTCCTTCCCTCCCTCCCTCCCTCCCTTCCTCTCTCCCTTCCTCCCTCCCTCCCTCCCACCCTCCCTCCCTTTTTCTCTCCCTCGGATTGCCCAACTGAACATTCACATTCTACAGGCTGGTCTTTTAACAATTGCGAACCATATTCTTCTTCCAAATTCACCCAAACTTCAACTAAATAAGGATGTTGAGTAGTAAGACCTGAGGTTCTCAAGACAAGAGCCTGAATGTGTAACACACAGTCTTTCCTTTTTTTTAGTCCTACTGACACAATAATTTTTTTTCTGTTATTACATTTATTTATACGTTTTTAAGATAGCGTATAATTTGCGAAGTCGAAGCGTTATAGAAACACTAATACATAATGACGCGCATCAAGAGCCGATCGACGAAGCATCTTCCGGAGAAGAGGATCATCTCACTTAACACAGTGAAGATGATGATTCAGATTATTTGGATGATGGGTCTGCTGAAAACGCCATGGAAATAGATGAAGAAGACATGGAAAACACTGCACTGAATCAACGACTTTTGGAAGTGCGAAATCGTCGAGAAGTTGGCCCCAGCCGTGGTCGGCCACCTTCGACGTTGCGAGGAAAAAATGGTTATAAATGGAAAACAAAGCAGCCTTCCAGACACTCAGGTATATGCGTCTCTGACGGTTACTTTCTCTACTACAATATGTCGTAAAAATGTAAATAAATAATGTTATTTTTCAGACCGATTACTTGATCAAATGAAGGATGTTGTTCCTGGTCCAATTGGCCCGGCGGGAGGTTTGGGAATAATAGAAGATTTTTGGGATGTTTTATTTACAAAGGATATGTTCGAAATAATATTAGAGCATGCGAACGATAAAATTGAAAACGTCTGTTTGGCAATCATAGAAAATGGTAATACGCTTTAATCTTATTATCATATCACGGACTTAGAAGAATTAAGAGCTTTTATTGGCTTATTTTATTACTCTGGTACATGGAAATCGTCGAACGTGGATGTACACCAGCTTTGGGAGAAAGAAAATGGTCTGTCGCTGTATCGGTGTGTAATGTCGAGAAATCAATTTATCTTTTTGTGTCAGTGCGTTAGATTTGACGATAAAGTAACACGAGACAAAAACGATAGACTAGCGCCTATACGAAAATTGTAGAGTATTTTTATAGAAAATTGTAAAAATTGTTACAATATTCACAACAAAACAACGGTAGATGAACAGCTGCTTAGCTTCCGCGGGAGATGTCCTTTTCGTATGTATATAAAATCCAAACCCGATAAATACGGTCTGAAAATAATAACGCTAAACGATGCAACTACATCGTATCTTTATCACGCTATCCCATATGTAGGCAAAATTATTTTAGAAGGGCGGCTGCCAGATGAAAGTATTCCAGAGTATTACTTCAGAAAGGTCACCGAACCAATTCACGGCACACATCGCACGGTAACATGTGACAATTGGTTCACAGCTATTCCTTTATTGCATCGCTTTATGATGGAACCATATAATCTAACAATAACAGGCACAGTCCGCAAAAATAAGAGAGAGATACCTGCTGAGTTTAAAATAGCCTCAAAAACAATTCCAGATACTAAATTCGGCTTCTCAAGTAATATAACTTTGTTGTCGCACACTCCGAAAAAAAAAAATTGTTTTAGTTACTTCTACCTTCATGAAAACAACCGATGAACCAAATGGGAAACCGAATATTATTGTAACGGCCTGACTTTATCGAACGCGGACGAGTTTACGGGATCGGGAGTTCGATGACAGGCCCAGAAACAGTAATCAATTTGCCATGTGAATATGCACTTTATACGAATATTCAAAACTATTCTATAAACATATACAATACTCGGGATTCGGTATTACACACGAACTGAACGCGGGAAATTACCGTGGTCGGTAGTGCCGGTGCACGCGACGCGGTATACGAAATCTCGGGACTCGAGTCTTCGCCTCGAGGTGCGGTACGCAAGGGAGGGATAACGCAGCGCGGTATTTTACAGAACGGAAGTCGTTGCGGTATACAGGGCTACGATAAGGCGGAACGCGGTAGATTACATACGGAACGCGGCTACGAGTAGACGCTAATGGAACGCGGTATATTACATAGTGATTGATACATATATTTAATACATACAAGAAAGATATACGCTGATAACGGAACGCGGTATATTACATACGGAACGCGGGACGTGACATACGGAGCGCGGTATATTACATACGGAACGCGGGACGTGACATACGGGGCGCGGTATATTACACGCGGGACGCGGCTACAGCTATCAGAACGCTGTATGCGATGCACGGGTAAGCAAGCGCGGTAGGTTGTACCAGAGGATGGCAGAATCCCGGGATCACGGTTGTGAGAACTCTCGCGGCGAGGCCGAGCACGCTCGACCCCGCGGTACCGTGATCGTCGGGGCAATCAGGGAGTTCGGGAACACTCTGAGAACCCTCAGTCGAGAACCAGAACTCTGGACCTCGTTGTACGTGTTGCCCTAGGATTCGGAAGGTATCGGGAGGTAGCTTCGTCAGGAGAGCCGAGATGAAGACGAAGTGTCTTCCTCGTCGAGCGCGCCGGCTTTTTATACCGCGCGTCGCGGTGAGCGTGGCAGGAGGGAGGCCGATCGTCAGGCGACGGTGCGGTGGTGGGAGCGGCGCGATCCCGCGTGCTCGCTTCGGCGGGGATCGGCTCGCTTCGGCGCTCGTCGGCGTCGTGCGGGAGGGCACCGGTGCGGCGGATTTCCCGCGCACACGGTGCGTTTCAAGTACTTAAAAAGATGTGGGCGCATCGCGCCCTGTGCTCGCCCGACGGGGAATCGGTCGGGCGGCTCCCGGAGAATGGTAGCCGGGGACGATGCTTTGTCATAAGGGGTGCATCGTTACATTATTTTGCACTATAACAACACAAAAGGAGGCACGGATACTTTCGATCAGTTATGTCATGCATACACTGTTACAAGAAGGACCAATCGTTGGCCGATGCGTTTTTTCTTTGGTATCCTAGACCAGGCTGCCGTTAACGCCCGAATTTTACTGACGTGTCTACAAGTAAATACTAATTCTCAAGAGAAATCTTCATCAAACATTAGCGCCATATTTGATTAAACCTTTCTTACAAACTCGCTTCAACAACTGTTAGAGCATGATGTGCCGATTCGAATGTTGCGCGGTGGTTTTACCGACCGCGGGCAACGCCACTAGCGAACCTAGGCGAGCGAGTACCAGGTAGAGAGTCCGAGCGCGCGGACAAGCGACACACCCCGCGAGAGGGGGACAGAACGTTCAAGAACATCGAGCGTAACGGTCATAAAGCGATAATCGCGAACAGTTTTGTACAAGTTATATCAATCAGTAAAGGCGAAGATCAAGCTAGCGACGAGTTTTTTTTGCCCCTACGTAACTCCTCCATTCGAAACGTGTCGGGTGGAACATTATGGTCCTTCGAGCCGGACAGCGATCCGGATACGGCAGTACGAGCATACGAACGAGAGTTGGTCGAAACAATCCCAGCTAGCGTAGCGCACGCGGAAGGCGTGCATCCATTGCGGAAGGAAGGGAGAGTAAAGCAGAGGCCTCCCTGTACAGCACAAACGACGAAACATACTCGCGCTATTGCGACGGATAGCTGAGGTGGTATAGTTTCAGTTTACGCATTTATATCGAAGTAGGGTTATCTCGCTTTTGTCTGCTTAGAGTCCGAGAGCCACGCGCGACGACAGCAGAGAAAGCAGCGTAGCTATTTTGTTTATCGTTGCCAAGATTCTACGTTGAACTTCGAGACCTTCGAGGCCCACGCAAGTCGACATGCCTGAAGGTTTGGAGACGTTAAGGCGTCAGCGCGGAACGTGCAAGGCGCGTTCATAACCGGGTTTAGCGAAAGTGACGAACCGGTAGAAGCCTTAAGAGCGAAAATCGAATTCGTACAAAATTCATGGTCTCAATTTGATAGAGTGCAATCGCAAATCGAAACGTTAGACGGGGATGATGCGGAGCGTCCGGTTATCGAGGATCGATACTGTCTCCTTCTTGGTCGTGCTCGTGCCCTCGTAAATACATTGACCCGCCCTGCAGGGGCAAATCGCGAACATGCAGATGTTGGTAACGCAAATAACGGTATTAAAGTCAAGCTGCCAGCGATGAACCTTCCGGTGTTCGACGGAAATCCGGAAAAATGGCTAGAGTTTCGAGACAGCTTCCAAGGGCTCATAGATGGTAATCGCGAGTTAACAAACATTCAGCGTATGTATTATCTTAGATCATCTCTGAAAGACCGAGCCGCAGAAGTTATTCAGTCTTTAGAGTTATTGAGTTAGAGTTCGATATTTTTATGTAGTATTATTATTAATATTCTTATTAACTGTTGTAGTGCTATGTACAATTAGAATGTATATTTTTATTTGTTTAAACTACGCGCGTTACCGAGATGAGTGTACGCGCTTTACCGGAAATGGGTGTACGATGGAGAGCACCCTCTTTCTTTTGTTTCTTTTATGTATCTTCCTGTTCTGTTCTGTACTCACTAGAGACAAGTCGTGTTAAATAAAGCTCTGCTGTAAGCGTTAATATACAACAGGTTATGGGCCCAGCACGCTTCCACTGCGCGTGAATATTGAGAGATTGTGGGTCAAAGTGTTGGACGTTATTTTTGCTTGTCTGGGACAGCAGATCGACCGTTTTTTGGTGTGAGCTAAGCGAAGCGGCAAGATAACCAAGATCCGCCATATTGGGAGCGGTAACGGTAACGCTACAACGTCATAGAGCAACTGTGAGATAGTGAGTAAGGCTAAGCATTGAAAAGATGGCCACAGAAACTAGAACAGCAAAGGTTGAACTGCCGAATATTGAGAAGCTCCGCGATGGGAATTATCGACAGTGGCGGTTTACAATCGAGCGATTTATGAAGCTGAACGGTGTCTTCGAGCATGTGAATGGAGTCGCAGTAAAACCAGATGTAGGGGATGCAGCGAATTTCAGGACATGGGCGACAAAGAATACAATCGCTGAATTAATTATCAGTGGCTCGATTGAATCCAGCGAACTCGATCACATTATGGCTTGTGAGACGGCGCGCGAGATGTGGACGACGCTGGCGCAAGTACACGAAAAATCTGATTCGTCAAGCAGGATGATGGCCAATGACGCATTCTATCATTACACGTATGATGGATCAAAGCCTATGTCTAAACACATCGCACAAGTCAGATTGTTGGCGAAACGGCTTGAGGAGCTGAATGAGAAACCGAGCGATGCTGCAGTTATGGCAAAATTATTACATGGTTTGCCAGCGAAGTTTCATCATGTCGGAACAATTTGGCGCAGCAATCGTGATCCAAACAAGAGGATCGACGATCTATGTCAGCTGCTACTCGAGGAGGAGACGTCACAGGATGTTAGTGATTTGACTGTCGAGGTGAATAACATTGGCAAAGGAAAGAAGAAGAAAACTGAGGAACAGCCATCCAAGAAACAGGTTAGTGGCCGACGAGACAAATCAACAATTAAATGCTTTAATTGTGGGAAGATAGGTCATTTTGCACGTGAATGTCGAGCGCCGAAGAAGAACGATAAGTCAAATAAAGATGAACCAGCCACTAACAAGTCCAAAAAGGAGAACAGCGATGAGACATGCAATGTAGAGGTTAACTTTGTGTCAAACGGCGGTGACTGGATTGCTGACAGCGGTGCATCTGTACATATGGCATCACAACGTGAAATATTTACCTCTTTCATCGAAGAGAAAACAGCACTTTCATTAGCCGACAGTTCTACATTGATGGTAAGAGGCCGTGGCGATATCAGAGTTGCCAGTTATGTAAAAGGTAAAGTAATAAACGTTAAGCTCCAAGATGTCTATTACGTTCCGGAACTTCGGCGGAACTTGTTTTCAGTGGGAGCTGCACAGAAGCATGGCGTAAATGTACAGACGGACGGTAATCAAATGCAATTCTGGCGTAACGAGAGATGCATTATTGTGGCAACTAGAACAAATAACAACCTATACCGATGTGCATTTGAACCAAGGAAGTCTATTGAGGTAAACGCTGTGACTGATGAATTGAGACGATGGCACGAACGATTAGGCCATATTAGTATTGGCGCAATGCGAGAATTGATTCGACGTGGCGACATTAAAAAGCTGGCGATTCCTACGAAGGCTGAGATCAACTGCGAGGCGTGTGCATATGGAAAGGCGCACAGGCGTTCATTCAAGACAGTCGATGGCAAGGTAAATTATAAGCCAGGAGAGATGATACATAGCGACGTGTGTGGACCGATGCCAAAGATGTCTGTGGGACAGAAGCGGTACTTTGTATTATTCAAAGACGATGCAACCGGCTACCGAAGAGTTCGCTTTCTACGGCACAAGAATGATGTCATCGATGAATTTACAAAATTCAAAGCATGGGTCGAAAACAAGTGGGAGCGCCGTATCAAGGTCCTACGCAGCGATAACGGACTCGAGTATGTCAACAAAGAGTTCTCAGATTATTTAATGGCATGTGGAATCGAGCATCAGAGGACAGCACCGTATACGCCGGAGCAAAACGGGCGCTGTGAACGAGATAATCGAACAATCGTCGAGATGGCAAGGTCGATGCTATACGCGAAGAATCTCGACGAGGAATTATGGGCAGAGGCGGTACTCTGTGCGGTATATTTGTTAAACTGTACGCCAACTAATCAAACAATTGGATCGACACCGTTTGAAGAATGGACTGGCAAAAAGCCGAAACTCGATCACATTCGAACGTTTGGTTCTACAGCTTTTGAACACGTACCAGAAATCAAGCGGACAAAATGGAAACCAAAAGCGGTAAAGAAGATTATGGTTGGCTACGACGAAGATAGTTCGAATTATCGATTATTTGATCCGATCACGAAGAAAATGACAATATCGACCAACGCAACTTTTCATGAAGATAAGTACGAAGACGTGAGCAGCGGATGGACACAGCCAACATTTAGCATTGAAGTAGATAATAATTTGAGCAATGAGTTGACAGAAGAATCTACTGACGATGCAGCAGGTGCAAGTAATGACGAAGTTGAAGAGTCAGAACAGCGTACATTACGAGATCGAAGTGCAATTAAGAAGCCAATTCGTTATGAAGCTCATGTGGTCGAGTTCGAGGAACCGAGGACTTATTCGGAGGCAATGTCTCGAGATGATGCATCGAAATGGAAAGATGCTATTGATAACGAACTCAATGCACTAATTAAAATGGAAACTTGGGTCGAGGCCAAATTACCAAAGAATCGTCAACCAATTAGCGCTCGTTGGGTGTTTACAAGGAAGCGAAATGAACAAGGCGACGTGACAAGATACAAGGCACGATTGGTAGCACGTGGGTACTCGCAACGTGAAGGTATTGATTATATCGAAACTTTCGCACCTGTAGTTCGATATGAATCGATTCGGACATTGTTGGCTATGGCGGCGATCAACGAAATGAAGATTGGTCAGTTTGACATTAAGACGGCCTTTTTGAATGGTGCACTCGAAGAGGATATTTATTTGAAACTGCCTGAAGGAACCGGCGACGAAGGAAAAATTGTCAAATTGCAACGATCGCTTTATGGACTGAAGCAGTCACCGAGGCAGTGGAACAAACGTTTCCGAGAATTTCTGGAGAAGTTCAACTTTGTTGCAAGTGAGGCTGACAACTGTGTTTACCGCGGTTGGATTGACAACGAGATGGTTCTACTGGGCCTATATGTCGACGATGGTCTATTAATTGCAAAGACTCTCCGAGTAATTAACAAAGTTCTAGAGTACTTACATAATGAATTTGAGATAACGGTTGGTAAAGGAGACTATTTTGTTGGTCTAGAAATCCAGCGAAGTAATGAAGGCAACGTGAAGATTACGCAGAAGACATACCTGACACGAGTAATCGACAAATTTGGAATGGCTGATGCGAAGGGGTGTGCAGTGCCTGCACAACTGAACAATTCATTAGTCGAGTTGTCAAATGATGAAAAGGACGAATTAATGGCAAAAGTACCGTATCGTGAGGCTGTTGGATCTTTGATGTTTGCAGCAGTCGTATCGCGACCTGACATCATGTTTGCAGTTGCAAATGTTAGCAAGTTTCTGACCAATCCGTCTCGAGAGCACTGGCAAGCAGTCAAGACAATTCTGCGGTACATAAAGAATACACTGGACGTCGGCATCGAATATCAAAGAACTGGAGAAGCAAAATTAATTGGATATAGCGATTCAGATTATGCTGGCGATGTTAACACACGCAAGTCAACAAGCGGCATTGTGTTCACATTGGCCGGTGGTGCCATATCATGGACAAGCCGAAGACAGTCTATTGTAGCAATGTCGACCACTGAGGCCGAATATATTGCTGCAAGCGAGGCAACGAAGGAAGCAATCTGGTTACGGCGCTTGTTAAGCGATGTTGGTTTAAGGCAAGAAGGACCAACAATGCTTAACGTTGATAATCAAGGCGCAATCAAGCTTATACATAATCCAGAACTACATAAGCGGACAAAGCACATTGATGTGCGATACCATTTCATTCGTGAGAAAGTCAATGGAGGCGAGATCGAGATTAGCTACGTCAAGAGTGAAGAACAGCTAGCTGATATATTTACTAAGGCACTACCAAAGCAAACTTTATTAAAGTTACGTACTGATTTGCAAATAAAGTAATTTTGCGATTGACTGTAAAAATAATCAAACTAGTGGGAGTATTGAGTTAGAGTTCGATATTTTTATGTAGTATTATTATTAATATTCTTATTAACTGTTGTAGTGCTATGTACAATTAGAATGTATATTTTTGTTTGTTTAAACTACGCGCGTTACCGAGATGAGTGTACGCGCTTTACCGGAAATGGGTGTACGATGGAGAGCACCCTCTTTCTTTTGTTTCTTTTATGTATCTTCCTGTTCTGTTCTGTACTCACTAGAGACAAGTCGTGTTAAATAAAGCTCTGCTGTAAGCGTTAATATACAACAAGAGTCCTCCGCGGAAAATTACCCGATCGCTTGGAATCTCTTGACGAAAAGGTTTGAAGATAAACGCGCTATTGCCAGCAGGCATTTGCAATTATTGTTGGATGTTCCGGTCATGCAAAAGGAATCGGGAAACCAATTGAGACAAACTCTCGACGGTATTCTTCGTCATATTCGGGCATTAGAGTCGCTCCGAGCAAATACCTGGGATACAATTATTAATCACTTAATGATCGCGAAGTTTGATTCCGCCACTCGCCGTGAGTGGAGATCCCACATAAAGGATAAGGAAGATATCACGGTTGCCAGCTTGACTGAATTTCTCGAGGAGAGATGCTCCATAATCGAGCCTGAAACAAGCAGATCAGTTTCGGGAAAGCCACAGGGAAACAAATCGATGTCGCAGCAAAGGAAAGTCGACGGTTCAACCGCCTTCGCGAGCACGAGCAAGGAAAATCGATCAATGCGTAAATGTACATTTTGCGACGAGGAATCACACATGATGTACGCGTGCAATAAGTTCAAGGACTTAACCGTTCCTCAGAGAATATCCGCGGTAAACGAACGAAAACTCTGCCGCAATTGTTTGCGTCCTAATCACTTCGCGCAAGATTGTCAATCGTCTGCGTGCAAGAATTGCAATGCTAAGCATAACACGTTATTACATCCGAGCGGCCATGCCGAAAAGGTGGCAAATTCAAAAATCGCGAATGCGAGTAGCGTTAACGTTGGGAACGCAAGGCAACAAGATTCGAGCGTTAATTGTAATAGCGTCAGTTTCCCGGTGCAATCTAGAGTGCTGTTGTCTACGGCCCGCGTATGGATTCACGATGCTTCTGGTAACGCGCATGAATGTCGGGTATTGCTTGACTCGGCATCGCAATCCAACTTTTTGACGAAGAAATATTGTGATCTATTGCAACTTTCAACGCACCAGTATAATTGCTCAGTAGGAGGCCTGGCCTCATCAATTAATCTCGCGGAATGCGCATCTACGGTAATTCAGTCTCGACATACCGCGTATTGAGCCAAGGTTCAATTCCTAATAGTAAAACAAATAATAGAACGATTGCCGCTCTCAAAGATAGCTGTAGATCAGTTGCGAATTCCTCCAAATATCAAGCTCGCCGATGAGAGATTCTACATTCCCGATAGAGTCGATGCGATATTAGGCGCGAGCGTGTTTTGGGAGTTGTTATGCATCGGGCAAATCAAGCTTGGTAAATCCTTACCGATCTTACAGAAAACGCATCTGGGATGGGTCGCGTCGGGAGACGTTGCGTTAGGCGATCCACCGAGGTCTTATATTTGTTGCTTCTCATCGGAGGCTACGCTTCATAATCAAATCGAGAAATTTTGGAAGATCGAGGAGGTTGAGCATAAAGCCGCTATGTCGAGCGATGACGAGATTTGCGAGCGTCATTTCATGGAGACTCATTGGCAGGACGATACCGGACGTTTCACCGTGAGCCTTCCTTTCAAAGGCAATCCCAGCGAATTGGGAGAATCCCGCAGCTATGCTTTGAAGTTATTTCACAAGCTGGAACAAAGGTTAGAAAAGAACGCGAAGCTTCGAGAGGACTACGTGAAATTTATGAACGAATGCATCGAGCTCAATCACATGTCCGTCATCAATTCTGAGCAAGAGGAGCCTGTTGCGGTGTATTATATTCCGCATCATCCGGTCGTTACCCACGAAGGGGGTAAGCTACGCGTGGTGTTCAATGCTTCGGCGAAGACTTCCTCAGGGAAATCGTTGAACGACATACTTCGAGTGGGTCCTAACATCCAGCAAACTTTATTCGCAATCGTATTGCGTTTTCGACAACATCTGTACGTCATAACGGCGGATATTGTAAAAATGTATCGCCAAGTAAATCTCCAGGAGGATCAAAGGCATCTTCAACGCATCCTATGGAGACCTAGCATCGACGGGCCCATTCTGGATCATCTACTTCTCACGATAATTTATGGCAACGCAGCGTCGGCGTTTCAGGCCATACGGTCGTTACATCAAGCCGCCCACAACGCACGCAAATCTTACCCGGCTGCGAGCCAAATCATCATTCGAGACTTCTACGTTGACGATCTGTTGACCGGTTGCAATGATCTCGATGAGCTGCGAGCGCTCAAGGATGAACTCATATTGGTATTGAGAGCAGCATGTTTCGAGTTATCCAAGTGGAAATCTAACGAGCCAACTTTAGTTGAGGAAGGCGCCGAAGATTTTACTATAATTGCAGAGGAAGGCCATCAAGCCAAAACCCTTAACCTTGGTTGGACACCAAGTAAAGACACGTTCCAATATCGTGTTACCGCACACAATACGAATTCTCGCGTGACAAAGCGCATAGTGCTGTCGACCGTATCTCAAATATTTGATCCCCTGGGACTTGTCGGTCCAGCTATTATCAAGGCTAAAATTCTACTACAAAAATTGTGGCAACTCAACCTGGAGTGGGATGAATCGTTGCCAATCAACCTGCACACCGAATGGACCGCGTACGTCCAGGAGTTAAGCTCCATCAATGACATCTCCATATCTCGAGTGATCGTCTGCAAGGATCCGGTTCGCATAGAGCTCCACGGTTTCTCGGATGCTTCGGAAAGCGCGTATGGAGCGTGTATATATCTACGCTCAGTTGATGCCACGGGAAATGTTACTATTCGATTAGTGTGTGCAAAGTCCAAAGTCGCCCCACTAAAGACGCTGTGTGTTGCGCGTCTCGAGTTATTAGCAGCACTCTTACTCTCGAAATTAGCGGATTCAACGACTCAAGCACTTACGATACCGCTTCCTGATCGATTTTATTGGTGTGATTCGGAAATAGTTTTAGCCTGGATTCATGGCGAGCTTCACATCAAGAAGGCCTTTGTGGCGAATCGACTAACCGAGATTCACCAATTAACTTCGCAAGAGCAATGGAGACACGTCAGATCTGAGGACAACCCCGCAGATATGATCTCGCGCGGAATCAGACCTAGTCAGTTGAAGGACTTACGCCTTTGGTGGCACGGACCCCAATGGCTACAGCATCCCGAGGATCACATTAACCTGCCTACTCCGAAACTTAATGGCGAGGTTCCCGAAACCAAGAAATCTACCGTTTTGGCCACTCAAGTTATCGAAACGAATGACATCCTCAAGAAGTTTTCATCTTTGTCGAAGCTTAAAAGAGTCATCGCCTATTGTTTGCGATGGAAGGAGCGTCCAGAACCCTCGCAGACTCAGCAGATGTGGCCACTTACGGTGCGTGAGCTTAACCGAGCGATGGCAACCATTCTCCGCATGGTACAAGCGGAGCGTTTTGGTCGAGAAGTTCTCGATCTACAGGCTGAACAGAGAGTCAGGCACGATAGTGCTCTCATTACGCTGCACCCATTCTTGGATAGCGACAACCTTATTCAAGTTGGTGGACGCCTGCGTAACGCCCCGGTATCCTATTCACGTCGATACCCCGTCGTTTTACCGTCCAATCATCCCGTTACTACTCTTATCATTCGCGATGCGCATTATAAGTCGTTGCATGCCGGTGCACAAGCGTTGTTGTCGAATTTACAGGAGTCTTTTTGGATCCTATCCGCCAAATCTGCAGTTCGTAAAGTTCTCCATAAATGCATCGTTTGCTTTCGATCCCGACCCGTATCTGCTCGGCATGTCATGGGGGATTTGCCAGAGAGTCGCGTGACTCCCAAGCGTGCGTTCTTCAACGTCGGGATTGATTACGCAGGCCCATTTATCATTAAACTTAGTCGTAATAAAACATGTAAAGCGTATTTATGTTTATTCGTTTGTATGAGCACACGAGCCATACATTTGGAACTAGTTCCCGATTTGACCACTCCCGCCTTTCTTAATGCTCTAAAGCGGTTCATAGCGAGGCGAGGCAAGTGTGCAAACATTTATTCGGATAATGGTAGCAACTTTAAGGGTGCGAATCACGAGTTACGCGCGTTATACGAGTTAGTGTCGCAACAATCTCATATATCGGCGATCGATCATTACTGCTCTGAACAAGCCATACAATGGCACTTTATTCCGCCGTATTCTCCTCACATGGGTGGCTTATGGGAGGCGGGTATTAAATCTGTCAAAACGCATTTGCGCAAAATTTTAAGCGAGGCGTTGTTAACTTACGAAGAAATGTACACCGTGTGCACTCAGGTTGAAGCCGTGCTTAACTCCCGTCCATTAACGCCGATCTCTAATGACCCCACCGATCTCACTGCCTTGACTCCTGGTCATTTCTTAATCGGTGAGTGTTTGCACAAGCTCGCGCACAAGCCTGAACTCTAGAATTAGATGAGGAAGGAACAAATCATAAGAATCCGTTTATTGAGAGAGAGATTGCATTTAATAGATTTAAGTAATTTGAAATGACTCGAATGGGCAGAACTAGACAAAGAATACCAACATTTGTTGCATAGGAGAAGGGAAACTGCCCGAAAACCTTCCCAGTATTCGTGAACAAATTATTACATAGATTATATAACATATAATGAAAATACAAAAAATGTTTAAAACACACACAAAAGAAACAAATCAATAATTATTATAGTACAGTCCTTTCCTGTTATTGATGATGAAAGAAAGTTGAATTCACTGAAGCCTTGCTTCGATATATACTCAGGTTAATTATAAAGGAAATATTTCTGGTACGTAATCTCAGAGTTTCTATTGATGTATTCAAAAATAAAAAGAAGCATGTAATTTCAGAAGAGGACTGTTCAACAAATAAATCAAATCAATTAGCATATAAATTCAGTTCAAACACAATTGAAATAGTTATGGAATCAATGTATCAATCTTTGAGTCTTAAATATAAACTATTTTCTTTAACTTGTTAGAATTTACCATATATCAAAATCTTCTCTAGAACCAATAATTCTCTTTTAGCAAAATCAGGTATTCAATACAAAAGGATAAAGCATAAGAATTTCTGGTAAAACTGAAGGAGAGCTCCCTCCTCACCGATTTCGATGAAATTAGGCTTAATCGATTCGTTTTTGCACAAAACGAATGAATCTGGCAGAAAAAAGCCCCGCTCGGCCCCGCGACGCGAGATATTAACTGTTAAAGTTGACGACTATCAGGTTATGAGACCTGTCATACCGACGCGATGTAGCGACCACGAACATGCCCTGCGGCCATATGCGCATGCTCCGTAGCCACACGCGTATGCAAAAGAAGGTCACGTGACAACTGTCCAAGCGGTAAGTAAAACAATTTCAAATGTTGATTCTCTTAAATATGTACTTTTCATATACCAACTATTCTCTGCTTTAACAAATTATTTCTGTGTAATTTGTTAAAGCAGAGAATAGTTGGTATATGAAAAGTACATATAAATATGTGCTTTTCATATACCAACAATTCTCTGCTTTAACAAATTATTTCTGTGTAATTTGTTAAAGCAGAGAATAGTTGGTATATGAAGAGCATAGAGATTTATATGTACTTTTTATATACCAACTATTCTCTGCTTTAACAAATTACACAGAAATAATTTGTTAAAGCAGAGAATAGTTGGTATATGAAAAGCACATATTTATATGTACTTTTCATATACCAACTATTATCTGCTTTAACAAATTATTTCTGTGTAATTTGTTAAAGCAGAGAATAGTTGGTATATGAAAAGTACATATTTAAGAGAATCAACATTTGAAATTGTTTTACTTACCGCTTGGACAGTTGTCACGTGACCTTCTTTTGCATACGCGTGCGGCTACGGAGCATGCGCATTTGGCCGCAGGGCATGTTCGTGGTCGCTACCAGTCGCTACATCGCGTCGGTACGACAGGTCTCATAACCTGATAGTCGTCAACTTTAACAGTTAATATCTCGCGTCTCGGGGCCGAGCGGGGCTTTTTTCTGCCAGATTCATTCGTTTTGTGCAAAAACGAATCGATTAAGCCTAATTTCATCGAAATCGGTGAGGAGGGAGCTCTCCTTCAGTTTTACCGAATTTCTCAATATATATATCGTTCATAAAGCTTATTGTTTGGATCGACACATTAATTCATAATAGCAGAAACGAAATATTTGATCAGTCAGAGTTAACACAATACTTAGTAGAAGAATAATTAAATCAAGGAGAAACAATGCTTATAGAAACGCACGGAAATGAATAATTGATAATAACGCAAGATAAAATATATGTCTCGCAAAGAACGCAGTTTCATTGAATACTTATTCTAAATGAATATAAAGAATGTTCGCCAAGTAATATAATAAACCATAAGAAAATTGTCTAATCAATGAGAAAGAAATAATCGAACAAATAAGTAATAAAGTCTTTCTTTTACTTTTCACGAAAATGGTTGCAACCGTACGATTAATGATTTTACTTTATACTGAGCTAAGTATTATAATTTAACTCGAAATTATTTGTGCACAAACCTGAACTAAGAGAGGATGTTTTCCTCTCAACACGCGAAACTTATTATTCCCTCGAACTAGCAAGGATAACCCTCAGATGCATTAAGGAGACTTTGATCAGAATCCTTACCGTGACGTTAGACGAAATTCTAACGTCTCTCCTCACGATTGTTAAGTAAGTGGTTACCTTGGGTGCAAAGCAGACGAATAATTATATCTAGTCGTACAGACCACGCAATCAGACAAATTTCCTCTCTATGTATACGTAGCTGCTCGTATTCAGCCTTAGCAGGATTCCTCGAACGTTCCCGAAAATGGCTTCCTTCCTTCAGCCTTCGAAACGGGTCGTGATTCCTGTAGAAAGGGCTCTCTCGAACGTTGCATCAAATGGCTGCCTTCCTTCGTTCCACGTGCCGGCATGGCTCGCCGGGCCGGATATCCCTGGATTCCACTCGGTGACGATCGCAATATAATGTATATTTCGTTGAGTAAAATATTTGAAGTAATCAATCACAATACGAAACACATAGAGATAATTTACAACTTAATGACTCGAGAATAAAAGTATGATGCAATTCTATCGAACTGAGATACGACGCACGATGTATCACGCGCGATGTCTGCGAAACGAATGCTCGCTCGGCCGGGCTGCGCGCCCCTCCTAACATGCTCAAGCATGCGCGGTAAACACGCTCTTCGCCGCCTGGGACGCAACGTTGTCGGCGCCGCTCGCGCGCTTTTTCCGAGAACTACGTAGAATGCGCGGCAACCTATTGTATTACAATCGACGCAAAAAAGAATAACACAATCTCTCTCTCTCTTTCTCTTTCAACTTCAAACAGTGAGGCACTCACAAGCATTCCGGAGCCAAATTGGTCTGAGGTGCCATCCAATCGACTTACTCGGTTTCAATACGTTGCAAAATTGACCCAACATTTTTGGTCAAGATGGTCGAATGAGTATTTATCGAACCTTCAGCAGAGGTGTAAATGGAATCGCGAGGATCGAGCGTCGAAGATTGAGATTGGAGCGATAGTTGTCTTACGCGACGAGCAAGCGCCACCCATGCGTTGGGCGTTAGGGAGGATAGTGGAATGCCACTCCGGTCATGACGGAATAACGCGAGTTGTCAGTGTAAAGACTTCTAAGGGAGTCACGAAACGCGCTCTGTCGAAGATATGTTTGTTACCCATCGAGGTCTAATTTAAGTTTAAGATATAATTAATGCGAATAATACTACGCGTTTATAATTAGTTTTGTTGTGCAAGGTCACGTGGTTATTTAATGCCAAAGAGCATTGTTTTCTCATTTATATATGAATATTCTTTTGAAAGCCCAGTCTTTCAAGGCGGGCGACATGTTAGAGCATGATGTGCCGATTCGAATGTTGCGCGGTGGTTTTACCGATCGCGGGCAACGCCACTAGCGAACCTAGGCGAGCGAGTACCAGGTAGAGAGTCCGAGCGCGCGGACAAGCGACACACCCCGCGAGAGGGGGACAGAACGTTCAAGAACATCGAGCGTAACGGTCATAAAGCGATAATCGCGAACAGTTTTGTACAAGTTATATCAATCAGTAAAGGCGAAGATCAAGCTAGCGACGAGTTTTCTTTGCCCTTACGTAACTCCTCCATTCGAAACGTGTCGGGTGGAACAACAACCATTCCCTACGGCGTGATATAAAAACAGGTATAGGTGGCATTTTAAATGTTGGTCTAACTGTTGAGAATGAAGAAGAAAGGCCAGAGCTGTCATCAAAAACAAGGTGCTTATTATACAAGCGTTCGAAAGATCGCAAAACAAAAATGCAGTGTCCTTCTTGTCTCAGGCCGATGTGTGACTTGCACCGCGCATATATTTGCATTGATTGTGCAGGTTCAAATTAATTTTATGAACTTTTTTGGACTTTTCCATTTTATATTATACTTAGAAATACATTTTCTGTAATTTTTAATACAATTTATAAAAAATATGTATGCCTGGAGCGTTACTTATGATGTGCTTTTGTAAGGAAAAAAATCACACTTTACATTGCAAAATAAATACCTTTTTTAAACAATTCAATATTGGTGTTTGTTTTTCCTTAAAATATACTATCTCAAGAGTACTCTGTTAAATTTTTAGGTCAAAATATTAAAAATTTACGACTCATTTGTTTGGTACAAGCCAATATTTAAACTTTTTTGGCAATCTAAATTTTTTATACTATGTTGAAATTGAAATTTGAACAATATTAGCATTTTATACTCTTCTCTAGACCTTGAACAACATTGAAAAAAATTGTCATAACTAAAGATAAAAAAATCAATGAGTAAGGAGACATTTTTCATGCTGAGGTTTTTTAGACCCCTCAGTGAACTTACGAGATTCTTGAGAGGTGTGGCATTTAAAGGTTAATTGATCGAATCTTAAAAAATTGTATATGAAGTAGTGGTAGAATATATATTTCTCGGGGAATGCTATAAAGTGTATAATTTTTCGTTACCGATTTTTTTGGAAACCGGTTCAGAAATTCCAATTTTTTGGTTCAAAAATTTTATTAATTTTTTGAGGATGGGTTTAATTGCCACTGGAAACCAGTAGTTTGTCTTCTGTCTGTCTTGTTTTCATAAATTTCGTATATGAATCTTTTATTGCGTATAAAGTTAGGTCTAATCAACCACATTTAAATGAATTATATATGAAATAGGAGTAGAAAAAATCAAAGAAAAGATTGATTTTGAGTTTTTGATGCTAATATGTTCAGATGTATAATTTTTCGTTACTGATCTTTTTGGAAACCGGTATCCGAAATTTTTCCAATTTTTCGGGAAATAATTGATCGAATCTTAAAGAATTATGTATGAAATAGGGGTAGAAAGAACTAAAGAATGTAACAGAATTAGAAAAATTGCTAATAGTAAAGGGGTTTTCGAAAAATGTATGTGATTGCTCTAATTTTCGCAAACTTTGAGATATCAAGCTGAATTTTTTTTATGGATAATAATTTTTATGGATAATTTTTTGATACCGATTTTTTGGAAACCGGTATCAGAAATTTTTCCAATTTTTCGGGAAATAATTGACCGAATGGAATTGAAAATTGGGTTTTATGGGGTTCTGATGGTGCTCCTAATTAATGAGTGAGTTTGGAGAGAGGGGAATAGATTTTGAGCCCGCGCGAAGCGCGGACGAAAAATCTAATAAACAATAACATATGTCCCGGTCTAGTCTTACATCTGTCTCATTTACGCTACTTCGAGATCTGGCCACCAGGAGCGCTCGGGAAATCTTTGCGTCGCCAATCGAAGTTACAATTTCGTGCTGGGAAAAATTAAAATATTGTTTCAAGGACAAAGCTTTTGTTTGCTATTCATAGTAAGTAGATATTTATTCCGAAAAGTTATGACTGTTCTATAGTAGGGATGGGCGATACTGTATCGATATTTTGAATATCGATACTTTTGGGCTGTAATATCGATATTTTGTATCGATATTTTACATTTCGATATTAGCCTGTATCGATATTCGAACATGAATATCGAACTTTCGATACAGTCCATAATTCGACGGATATATCTTCCTCGCCTGATCGTGAGTGTATACCGTCAATTGCGCACGCGCCACGCAGCAGCTACTTGGCATGTGATAGTTGTGATTGGTTACCAATTACGTGTCTAGCACGAGTTGCAACTACTCTGACCGCGACTGTACATTGTCAATTTGTCAACTTTCTATTTAATCATTTACAGGAACATGTACCTTCTTTTGTTCTCTGTTTGCGTGAATTTTGTATCCAAATTTATTACAATTAGCATAAAACTACTTGTCGCATATGTATCTGTCATAATTGATTTCTCCTTTTCAAACAATAACTTGATCTCCATGCCGTTTGCAATACTGTGACTTTATATTTAAGATAATTAGTGTATATTAATAGTGTATTTCTGTAACTTTTTTTATCATTATAACACATATGTAAATAACTAATCGAAGAAAACGAACTTAACAATGACGACGGATTAGCGGGCTGCTTTGTGTGTTCTCAAAATTAAATTAAAATATAACTAATAATAGAGGTATCGACAGTATCGATACTGTTAAATATCGATATTTTTCGCCCGATATTTCTAGTGTATCGATATTCTTATTTATGAAACGTATCGATACGAAATATCGATATTTCTCTTGTATTGCCCATCCCTAGTACCAGCTCGCTTGTCACGACATCTACTCAAGAAGGGAACTTTCTGCCTCGAGCTCTGCAGGAATAGAATCTTCTTATCTCAATAAATGGTAAAGATGGCTCGAAAAAAGAGCCGAAACGTTCATTACATCTGAATACACGGTTTTTTTCTTTTTTATTTGCGCACCACGTTTCGTGCCTGACTTGATTTTCAAATGTAGGTAATAATAATTAAGTTACATAATATATTCTGTGGACATAATACATCTGTGTCCGTGACTAGTCGAATTGAATTGTCGATCAATTTCTTAACACTGTTTATCTTGATTTTGTTTTATATAGTTGATTATGGTCG
>NC_092362.1:7985347-8003748 GCF_030848805.1 Temnothorax longispinosus | reverse complement strand
ATTGTTGCACAACTGTTGATTTCATCTTATCAACACACTGCGTTGATTGGTTGGTTCCAAAAGTAAGAGTCAATCACATTTGACTACTACTGAGCGGCTTGGTCTGCTGAACACGACTTCTATCCCCACCAAGCGATCAGAGAAAGAGAAAAAAACTACAATTGAGGCTATGGCTGAGTTTTCACTGACGCGTCACGCGTCGCGTCATCACAAGTTAATCAATCACACACATCCCATTTTATTACTTACTTATGACGGGATCAAAATGGGATGTGTTGATTGGTTAACTCGTGATGAGCGTGAACGCATGATACGCATCAGTGGAAACTCAGCCTGTCTGCACCGTCATGCTCCCACGCTGCCTCTTACGGCAGGAACCGGTTTATATCTATATAAAGCGGGTAGGCACAGACTTTTGCATACGCATAATGCGTAAACATAAGAAAATTGATTGGTTTATATATACATACATGTGCTTAAGAAATAGACCATCAATTTTCTTATGCTTATGCATTATGCGTTATGTAAAAGTCTGTGTTCCTTCTTTAAGGCCATCGCACACAAAATGCATAGCTTAGCATAGACGTAGCATAAGACCGCTAAACCAATGAGCATCCAGCATAAAGTCGTCATATTAATTTACATAAGATGCTCATTGGTCCAGCGGTCTTATGCTATGCTTATGCAGCTTATGCAATTTTGTGTGCGACGGCCTTTAGTCTATAGTTCAAACTCCCAATAACAGACACCATTAAGGTCGGTATTCATAGTCAGATCTTATTTCAAGATTGTCTTAAGTAATGTCTTAAGACGCGAATACGGCTCTGTGATTGGTGAATAACATCTTAGGATTGTACCTAAGACGCGGGTCTTAAATATAAGAAACAACTGTGAATACTGGCCTAAAGGTTGGTTTATAATAGCCGTAACCGTTGATTTAAGCCGTAATCTTTAAGAAATTGAGCAATCACAGTGGAATGTGAGAAGAATAATTGACTATGATTGGTCAATTTCTTAAAGATTACGGCTTAAATCAACGGTTACGGCTATTATAAACCAACCTTAAAACGTCTTAAAGACGTCATATCATAAGACGTCTTGAAGATATCTTAATGACGCCTTTAAAACGTCATTTGTCCCGATTTGAGACATGCATTTTGTCTGGGATACCACATTTTCTAAAAATCAAAAAGATATAATAATAAAAGGAGTCAGCGTAAAGTCTGTTTTAAATTGTCTAAGATCAAGATTTCAATCGTCATAAAAAATCAGTCGTGTGTGCAAATATTAATTTTTATTATAATTTTTTTAATTTTATGTGTGCAATAAATTTATGTGTGCAATGCGTATATGCGCAATAATGTCATGTGTGCAAAGTGTATGTGCGCTATAATGTCATGTGTGCAAAGTGTTAATATGATTTTTTAGTTTATGTGTGCAATATAGCCATGTGTGCAATGTGTATGCGCGCAATAAAGTCATGTGTGCAATGTGTGTGTGCGCAATAATGTCATGTGTGCAATCTGCTTGTGTGCAATAAAGTCATGTGTGCAATATGTTTGGTCATGTGCGCAAACGTACTTTCGTACTTTTATTTAACTATTATATACATGTGCGCAATAATGCTTGTAGGCAATCGCTCTGTAGGCAATCGGGAATGTCGGCAAACGAAGCTGTAGGCAAAATGTTGTGGGCAAACGAAGCTGTTGGCAATCGGGATTGTAGGCAAACGGGACCCCCCCTTATTTTCTATTATTTTCATAATTTCATTTAAAGGTCTATCATCTAGCCACGAATTTTTTTCTAGCACGTTTTCTTCTAAAGTTTGTAGGGGTGGATTAATCTTTACTGTATCTGCTATTTTTATATTTTTTTTGTTGTCTTTCCTAAATGCCTCATTAGTTTGTTCAGATATTACATTGAATAAATATTCTTCTGAATTTTTGTTCTTGTTAGAATAATTTTCTTCTTTTAATTTTTCCAACATCTTTACATTTGATATTAGTTTCTTGTTCTGCTCGTTTAATCCGATAAAAATAGGTTTATGATCTGAGAAATAAGTTTCGTATACTCCAGTATTATAATTGAATATTTCCTCCGATATAAATATTACATCTATCCGTGTATTAAAGTTTGTAGTTGACACTTGAGTACTAATTGCACGTTTAAATTGTAATTCATTTAAATGTTTTTCTAAAATTCCTCCTTTATTATACGAGTCGTAATTAAAGTCACCTATTATAATTTTCTTTTTATTAATAGATTTGCTTAAAATATTACTCAGTTCGTGCATAAACATGGTTCTAGGTACTGAGGGAGATTTATAACCGGTAATGATCTCTATCTCATTTATGTTCATGCGTATCAAGTCAATATGACGCTGTTGTCCATTTATAGTTTCATCTTTTTGTATATGGTCATCAATAAATGCGTTAAGTTCCTTCCTAATAAAACATATTATTCCTTTTGGTAAACGTTTATCGTAATTATCTGTTCGGAAAATAATATTAAATTTTTCAAATGTCAAATTGTCTGTTGTGATTGTTTGTGTTTCTGCAAAAATTAATAAATCTGCTTGTTTATATCATTTATCACAAGATATATTAATTAAATTTTTATTCAATGACCGTACGTTCTGATAAATAATTTTTATTTGATTTCCTTTTATAATTTTGGAATACGATAATTTAAGACACTTCTCTTCTTTTAGACGTTTTATTTCTAATTCTAATAGATTATTTGTTGATGGTTTCTTTTGGTTTGATGTTAAACTTCCATAAATCAGATAATTTGGTTACTCTACTCAGCGCTACGTACAACATTGGCTTCGTCATACGGGAATTATTTCTAAAATTAACACATACTTTTCGTAGGTTTGACCTTGACTTTTATGAATTGTCATAGCTTCAGCAGGTATAATGGGAAATTGTTCCCTTACGATTTGATATCACATTCTCTCATTGACGTACAATACGACAGATAGCGGTGATAGCGGAACTAAACACATTTCCATACAATTTTTAGTCATATACTTTATATATGGTCTTCGTTGTTCAACGCCAATTTTATTATTATTGAAATCAAGCTATATTTTAATTGGTTCATCTGTAACTGGTTTAAATGTTATATTTTTTAATATACCACAAGCTCCGTTAACTAGGCCTTCTTCTACATTTATATTAGTAATTATCATGTATTTGATACCTATCAAAAGACACGGTAGTGTTTCGCGCCAAGTACACGCGGAGCGAGACCGACCGTGACTCTTTTACGCGACGCGACGGGTTGCGAGTACTCGAGATGTTGAGATCTCGATAACGAGTGAACGGATCAAGTTCTAAGTAGGCTTGATCGACAACTTGGGGTCCAATTAGGGGGGGGGGGGTTCTTATAATATTCCGCTACGTGCCCTACGAGCGGAGATATTGCGACGCAAAGTCCAAATGTGAAAATTTTTTATTAAGATACGTCGTCGTCTACGTCGACCGCTCTCATCTCAATATTATTATGATTATCAGAGAAACGTCACTTTCACTTTTTCGACGCTGGCGGCGCATGTATCGCCAGTTTCGATATCGCGCGCGTATTTCGAAATTAGGTCGATAGACTTATCGGTCAGGAGGAAGATTTCTATTTAGGTAAATTAGGTATATACCTTATATAATATATATTGAGTCAATTGCTTCATGTTTATCTGGAGAGATTTCGTATCCTTACATCGTATTACCACCGCTGCCGGAAAAGAAAGTTCTCTACGCTTTTGGCAGAAAGTGCCGCTAGGGAATTTTTAAGTCGATTCTTATGAATCAAGCTTGAATTCGATGTCTAGGTATCTCAGGTTGCCGATGACAAGGTCCAGATAGTGCGCTTTATAGTTTTCGGTGTCCAGGTGTAATAATACGTTGAATTCGATGTCTACGTGTCCCAGGTTGCCGATGACGAGGTCCACATAGTGCGCTCCGTAGTTTTCGGTGTCTACGTGTATTAATACCTTGAATTCGATGTCCACGTGTCCCAGGTTGCCGATGACGGGATCCAGATAGTGCGCTTCATAGTTTTCGGTGTCCAGGTGTAATCGTATGTTGAATTCGATGTCTAGGTGTCCCAGGTTGCCGATGACGAGGTCCACATAGTGCGCTCCGTAGTTTTCGGTGTCTACGTGTATTAATACCTTGAATTCGATGTCCATGTGTTCCAGGTTGCCGATGACGGGATCCAGATAGTGCGCTTCATAGTTTTCGGTGTCCAGGTGTAATCGTATGTTGAATTTGATGTCTATGTGTCCCAGGTTGCCGATGACGAGGCAACCTGGGACACATGGACATCGAATTCGAGGTATTAATACACGTAGACACCGAAAGCTACGGAGCGCACTATGTGGACCTCGTCATCGGCAACGTGGGACACCTAGACATCGAATTCAACGTATTATTACATCTGAACACCGAAAACTATAGAGCGCACTATCTGGAACCCGTCATCGGCAACCTGGAACACGTGGACATCGAATTCAAGGTATTAATACACCTGGATACTGAAAACTATAAAGCGCACTATGTGGACCTCGTCATCGGCAACCTGGGACACCTAGACATCGAATTCAAGCTTGATTCATAAGAATCGATTTAAAAATTCCCTAGCGGCAGAATTAAAATTATGTCATGACATAATAAAAATTCGCTGAATTAAAATTATGTCTAGACATAATAAAAATTGGACGAATTAAAATTATGTCTAGACATAATAAAAATTGGATGAATTAAAATTATGTCTTGACATAATAAAAATTGGATGAATTAAAATTATGTCTGACAAAAATAATTCCGCATTTTTATTATGTGTATACACATAATTTTAATTCATACAATTTTTATTATGTGTACACATAATTTGTTTTCGAATGAACGTAAAACGTATTTGTTATAATATCCATTATTGAAAATCGATATGCGCGACAAAAGCTCTTGTATATCATTATTTATGTTATTATTTATTATATATATTTCTATCCATATATTTCAGTATTATTGTTACATTAGAAAAATTATTGGCATTTAGGATACGAATCTTTTTCCGTTAGTTTGTAAGTTTCATGTATTAAAAGATCATGTCGTATCATTAACATATACCTAAGATTTATAGAATCGTTATTAATTTTATTATATATCTCAATTGCGCGAATCTCAAATATGTTTTGTAAAAATTATGCATAATATTCCTATGCAAGGATACTTGTTTAATTATTTCTTTCTATTGCATTTAAGTATAGAAAAATATACAATTTCTATGTGTTTGCACTTTATATTTAATGAGCAGGCAATTAAATATATATGATTCAATTTGCGTCTATGTCTCTTTATTGACTGACATAGTTATATACTTTTAAATCTTTTTCTTTTCTGAAATTCAATCAATTGAATAGCAAAAACTACGTTATCATATTATATATTTTTGGTACGTAGTGTGCAAATGTATTTTGAAATAAAGATTATATATTTTCTACTGAATTATTTGCACACACGTGCGGTTTCAGAGAATCATTTTTCGCCAACTCAAATATGTTCCTACTCAACTGTTAAAATATGAAAGATAATTTTATCTAGTTGTGACATTCGCTCGAATTCCCGAAATAATTTTCAAGGATGAGAGTACGAATATATATATATCGTACTATTTAATATTTATAATTAATAGAAAATTATAAACGATGCGTTATGTATGAGAAATTTAACAGAATTGCTTTCATCAAATAGAATTAATTTGCGATTAGTTGAAGGGAATAAAAAAATAAACAAATCAGGTAAATTTCAGACACGTGTTACAGGTGTCTATCTGTAATTATTAAAAATATCGATACCTGAACATATACAGTTGCGAACAACATTCAGTAAGACACGCGAATAAAAATAAATAAAAAATTTTACAGTTAACAACTTATTAACATTAATCATGCTATATTGCGATTATGTTTTATGTTAAAATTGAAAAATATATACAAAGTGTACAACTAAAAGGGTTACAGATTATTATTTTTAAAAAACTAAGCAAAATATTAAATTGTTGTTTTCTTTAGAAATAATAGTCCGTAACACTTTTACCTTGTATATACTGTTTATAAGATTATAAGATATATTGTTTATAAGATTAAGATGCGTAACACTACAAAAAGGCGTGATATCCGTACAAAATTACCTTTTTTTAAAAAAAAGGTAAAAAAAGGCGCCAAGTACACGCATAGTAGTGTATATGTTGTTACCTCGAAAAAGAAAGAAAGTGGTAGTATTATACATCGAAAAAACCTAAGTAACAAGTGATAGACGTAATCTTTATTACCTCGAAAAAAAAGAAAGTGGTAGTATTATACATCGAAAAAACCTAAGTAACAAGTGATAGACGTAATATTTATATCTCGAAAAATCTCGAAAAAATCTAACCAGTAGTATCTTTATTTCCGAAAAATTATAACCTAAGTGATACACATCACAAAATTATGTTACCTTATCAAAAAGAAGAGTCGCGCTTCAAGTGATCTATTACAATTACAAAAAAGAAAGGGGAGAACACGATAACCGGAGCCCCTTGATTTGACTGTGGTTTCTGGTAGTATTTTTTACGCTGAACAAAAAATTATATAGGTCTTATAGGGCTAACTGCTTTAGTTTTCGAGATATGCAGTATTAAAGCTCAAAATAAATATAACTTGGTAAATGTCTAGATTAAGGGCGACCTCACCGATTTCAATGACCTTGATATATGTTGTCAAAGTCACGACCCCGAGTGACCTTCAAAAGGTTTTAGCCGTCGCTCGTTATTCATTAAAAAGTTATTAACAAAAAAAAGTTTTGAAAATATAGCAGCTATTTTGAGTATTGGAAAGCATAATAACTAATATATATGTCGAAATTATTCACGCATACACTTTTCACGCAAACCGAGGTTCACGCACACCCCCCCCCCGTGCTTTCGGGGGAGGTGCGGTAGTCCCGAAATAGTTCACGCATACACTTTCCACGCGAACCGAGGTTCACGCACACCCCCCCCCCGTGCTTTCGGGGGAGGTGCGGTAGTCCCGAAATAGTTCACGCATACACTTTCCACGCGAACCGAGGTTCACGCACCCCCCCCCCCGTGTTTTCGGTGGAGGTGCGGTAGTCCCGAAATAGTTCACGCATACACTTTTCACGCGAACCGAGGTTCACGCTTTAATACTGCATATCTCGAAAACTAAAGCAGTTAGCCCTATAAGATCTATATAATTTTTTGTTCAGCGTAAAAAATACTACCAGAAACCACAGTCAAATCAAGGGGCCCCGGTTATCGTGTTCGTGCCAAAAGAAATGATATCTCTTTAAATTACAGCGCCAATTACAGAGAGAACATATATATTGCCTCAAAAAATAATTGTTGCACTACTTTGAAAAATCTTTACATTGTGTCAATTAGAAAAGAATTTATGATAACAATTTTATGATTATTAATTATTTTATGATAACAAATAAGAACAACAATAACTAAAAATAATTCAGAAAAGAATGCGATGGGAGTAATAGTAAATGATTATCAGCGTGGATGTGCGAGTGAGTGATATGGGTGTGCGTGACGACGCGGACGGCGGATAATGCGGCTTATAATTAAGTAGAGGATAAATTTATTTATTTATTTAAAATTTCGAGGTCTAGCAGCGCCAAGTTTTTTTACAAGAAAAATTTATGTAGTTTAATAAAATATTTTTATTTTGTACTGTTACCTCTGTAATTCTTTGTGACCACTAAAAAATACACATGTAAACTTTGTATTTAAATATCTTGTATTCCCTTGTTAAATTTAAATAAAATTTTTTAATCTTATAAAATTGTTATCATACATTCTTTTCTAATTGACACAATGTAAAGATTTTTCAAAGTAGTGCAACAATTATTTTTTGAGGCAATATATATGTTCTCTCTGTAATTGGCGCTGTAATTTAAAGAGATATCATTTCTTTTTTGTAATTGTAATAGATCACTTGAAGCGCGACTCTTCTTTTTGATAAGGTAACATAATTTTGTGATGTGTATCACTTGGGTTATAATTTTTCGGAAATAAAGATACTACTGGTTAGATTTTTTCGAGATTTTTCGAGATATAAATATTACGTCTATCACTTGTTACTTAGGTTTTTTCGATGTATAATACTACCACTTTCTTTTTTTTCGAGGTAATAAAGATTACGTCTATCACTTGTTACTTAGATTTTTTCGATGTATAATACTACCACTTTCTTTCTTTTTCGAGGTAACAACATATACACTACTATGCGTGTACTTGGCGCCTTTTTTTTACCTTTTTTTAAAAAAAAGGTAATTTGTACGGATATCACGCCTTTTTGTAGTGTTACGCATCTTAATCTTATAAACAATATATCTTATAATCTTATAAACAGTATATACAAGGTAAAAGTGTTACGGACTATTATTTCTAAAGAAAACAACAATTTAATATTTTGCTTAGTTTTTTAAAAATAATAATCTGTAACCCTTTTAGTTGTACACTTTGTATATATTTTTCAATTTTAACATAAAACATAATCGCAATATAGCATGATTAATGTTAATAAGTTGTTAACTGTAAAATTTTTTATTTATTTTTATTCGCGTGTCTTACTGAATGTTGTTCGCAACTGTATATGTTCAGGTATCGATATTTTTAATAATTACAGATAGACACCTGTAACACGTGTCTGAAATTTACCTGATTTGTTTATTTTTTTATTCCCTTCAACTAATCGCAAATTAATTCTATTTGATGAAAGCAATTCTGTTAAATTTCTCATACATAACGCATCGTTTATAATTTTCTATTAATTATAAATATTAAATAGTACGATATATATATATTCGTACTCTCATCCTTGAAAATTATTTCGGGAATTCGAGCGAATGTCACAACTAGATAAAATTATCTTTCATATTTTAACAGTTGAGTAGGAACATATTTGAGTTGGCGAAAAATGATTCTCTGAAACCGCACGTGTGTGCAAATAATTCAGTAGAAAATATATAATCTTTATTTCAAAATACATTTGCACACTACGTACCAAAAATATATAATATGATAACGTAGTTTTTGCTATTCAATTGATTGAATTTCAGAAAAGAAAAAGATTTAAAAGTATATAACTATGTCAGTCAATAAAGAGACATAGACGCAAATTGAATCATATATATTTAATTGCCTGCTCATTAAATATAAAGTGCAAACACATAGAAATTGTATATTTTTCTATACTTAAATGCAATAGAAAGAAATAATTAAACAAGTATCCTTGCATAGGAATATTATGCATAATTTTTACAAAACATATTTGAGATTCGCGCAATTGAGATATATAATAAAATTAATAACGATTCTATAAATCTTAGGTATATGTTAATGATACGACATGATCTTTTTAATCATGAAACTTACAAACTAACGGAAAAAGATTCGTATCCTAAATGCCAATAATTTTTCTAATGTAACAATAATACTGAAAATATATGGATAGAAATATATATAATAAATAATAACATAAATAATGATATACAAGAGCTTTTGTCGCGCATATCGATTTTCAATAATGGATATTATAACAAATACGTTTTACGTTCATTCGAAAACCAATTATGTGTACACATAATAAAAATTGTATGAATTAAAATTATGTGTATACACATAATAAAAATGCGGAATTATTTTTGTCAGACATAATTTTAATTCATCCAATTTTTATTATGTCAAGACATAATTTTAATTCATCCAATTTTTATTATGTCTAGACATAATTTTAATTCGTCTAATTTTTATTATGTCTAGACATAATTTTAATTCAGCGAATTTTTATTATGTCATGACATAATTTTAATTCTGCCGCTAGGGAATTTTTAAATCGATTCTTATGAATCAAGCTTGAATTCGATGTCTAGGTGTCCCAGGTTGCCGATGACGAGGTCCACATAGTGCGCTTTATAGTTTTCAGTATCCAGGTGTATTAATACCTTGAATTCGATGTCCACGTGTTCCAGGTTGCCGATGACGGGTTCCAGATAGTGCGCTCCATAGTTTTCGGTGTTCAGATGTAATAATACGTTGAATTCGATGTCTAGGTGTCCCACGTTGCCGATGACGAGGTCCACATAGTGCGCTCCGTAGTTTTCGGTGTCTACGTGTATTAATACCTCGAATTCGATGTCCATGTGTCCCAGGTTGCCTCGTCATCGGCAACCTGGGACACATAGACATCAAATTCAACATACGATTACACCTGGACACCGAAAACTATGAAGCGCACTATCTGGATCCCGTCATCGGCAACCTGGAACACATGGACATCGAATTCAAGGTATTAATACACGTAGACACCGAAAACTACGGAGCGCACTATGTGGACCTCGTCATCGGCAACCTGGGACACCTAGACATCGAATTCAACATACGATTACACCTGGACACCGAAAACTATGAAGCGCACTATCTGGATCCCGTCATTGGCAACCTGGGACACGTGGACATCGAATTCAAGGTATTAATACACGTAGACACCGAAAACTATGAAGCGCACTATCTGGATCCCGTCATCGGCAACCTGGGACACGTGGACATCGAATTCAAGGTATTAATACACGTAGACACCGAAAACTACGGAGCGCACTATGTGGACCTCGTCATCGGCAACCTGGGACACATAGACATCAAATTCAACGTACGATTACACCTGGACACCGAAAACTATGAAGCGCACTATCTGGATCCCGTCATCGGCAACCTGGGACACATGGACATCGAATTCAAGGTATTAATACACGTAGACACCGAAAACTACGGAGCGCACTATGTGGACCTCGTCATCGGCAACCTGGAACACCTAGACATCGAATTCAACGTACGATTACACCTGGACACCGAAAACTATGAAGCGCACTATCTGGATCCCGTCATCGGCAACCTGGGACACGTGGACATCGAATTCAAGGTATTAATACACGTAGACACCGAAAACTATGAAGCGCACTATCTGGATCCCGTCATCGGCAACCTGGGACACGTGGACATCGAATTCAAGGTATTAATACACGTAGACACCGAAAACTACGGAGCGCACTATGTGGACCTCGTCATCGGCAACCTGGGACACGTAGACATCGAATTCAACGTATTATTACACCTGGACACCGAAAACTATAAAGCGCACTATCTGGACCTTGTCATCGGCAACCTGAGATACCTAGACATCGAATTCAAGCTTGATTCATAAGAATCGACTTAAAAATTCCCTAGCGGCATTTTCTGCCAAAAGCGTAGAGAACTTTCTTTTCCGGCAACGGTGGTAATACGATGTAAGGATACGAAATCTCTCCAGATAAACATGAAGCAATTGACTCAATATATATTATATAAGTATATACCTAATTTACCTAAATAGAAATCTTCCTCCTGACCGATAAGTCTATCGACCTAATTTCGAAATACGCGCGCGATATCGAAACTGGCGATACCTGCGCCGCCAGCGTCGAAAAAGTGAAAATGACGTTTCTCTGATAATCATAATAATATTGAGATGAGAGCGGTCGACGTAGACGACGACGTATCTTAATAAAAAATTTTCACATTTGGACTTTGCGTCGCAATATCTCCGCTCGTAGGGCACGTAGCGGAATATTATAAGAACCCCCCCCCCCTAATTGGACCCCAAGTTGTCGATCAAGCCTACTTAGAACTTGATCCGTTCACTCGTTATCAAGATCTCAACATCTCGAGTACTCGCAACCCGTCGCGTCGCGTAAAAGAGTCACGGTCGGTCTCGCTCCGCGTGTACTTGGCGCGAGACACTACCGTGTCTCTTGATAATCGCAAATTTTAACAACACAATTAAAAAATAAACGTTTTATAGAGTAAAAATATTGTTAATATAGTAGTTTAATTATAAATTTTTATATTATATTTATGTAAAATTTAAAAAAATAATTCAATAAATCTGTTCATTATATTTTGTATATTATACAGGGTGTCCGAAAAATTGCCTACTCCACTTCGGGAGGTGATTCTGGACCCAAAAACAAGCAAAAAAGTTCATACAAACATAGGTCCGGAAATGAGCCGTTTCCGAGTTATAGCCACTTTTATGTTCAAAAATCGTAATTTAGAATCCGCTTGGCATCCTTCTTTCTTAATTATTTCTTAAATTAAAAATTTTTATTTTTAAATATTTTTAATTTTTTTATTTTTTTTTCAATTTTTCAATATTTGTAAATACGATTACATTACTTTTAAAAGAAATCAGTTGTTTTCACGGCTACTTGAAATCAGTTGTTTTTACGGCTATTCAAAATCAGTTGTTTTCACGGCTATTCAAAATCAGTTGTTTTCACGGCTACTTGAAATCAGTTGTTTTCACGCCTATTCAAAATCAGTAAGTAAATCACGGCTTTTCAATAAGTTTCGAATTATTATTTAACAACACCTTACTTTTAGGTTGTATCTAATCTTTCCGTATTCATATCAATGGATCGTTTAAGTTTTAATGAATTAGCTGATATGCATCTTATGTATGGTCTTGCTCAAAGTAATGCTGCCGAGGCAAGAAGATTATACATCCAGTCTTTTCTAAATCGAAATGTACCGGGAATAGCGTCTTTTCGAAATGTAGACAGAAACTTGAGAGAATTTGGTAATTGTTATTAAAAAAAATTAAAAATAAAAATTTACGATTTTTGAACATAAAAGTGGCTATAACTCGGAAACGGCTCATTTTCGGACCTATGTTTGTATGAACTTTTTTGCTTGTTTTTGTGTCCCGAATCACCTCCCGAAGTGGAGTAGGCGATTTTTCGGACACCCTGTATATCTACACAAGTATCTGCTGTTTAAATATTCTGTGTATTTATGTTTTTATATTGAATTGTTTATAAAAAATAATAAAATGTAAAGAAAAGGTAGAATAAACGGAAATTTTAAAAGTATTATAAAATTATTTATTTAACATGCATTGCCATACTTTTGCTATCGTATCTCTTGCTTAATGTGGTACACTTTTTCTTATTAAAAACTTTTAATCTAAATACGACAAATCGACTTATTATTTTTTTATGTAACTGGTGACAATTCAAAATATGATCGGTCTTAACCTTATTAAATTTATCTATTAAAAAAGATTTCAAATCTTTTATATTATCAAAATATTTCGAATAATGACGGAACATTTGTTCTAATTTCCAAAATAATATAAATGTTTTTATATTAGGAAAATATAATGAATTTGTTGTGTAACTTTTTAGTTTCACTAATTTTGCAAATGAATAGCGCAATGGTGTTTTTGATAAAACTGATTTTAAACAATTTATACATGTTACACATATTTTATGAATTGATTGCAAAATATATCCAGCAATATTATATAAAGAATTCATTTCAAGAGATGACATGTTCAATACATTTGCATTTTCATTAAACAGTGGAATATTATTATTGTTATCTTTTATAATATTACTAGATTGAATCTTTTTTTTTCTTTTTTCATCTGATATGTATTCAAGAAATCCTGACAAATATTCCTTATCATCGTCATCATAATTACTACTACTTATACACTTCATATACATTGCAACGGAAATTAATTTTAAATCATTTTTAAACTGTAGCGGATGAGGTATGACATTTTTAGCTCTTATTTGGGAGAAAAGATTTTCAATACAGTCCTGTGTAAACCGAGAAGTAAAAATAACTTTAAATTTTTTATTTGTGATAAGATATTTAGTTAAATCAATTATTGATTTAGTGGTAATTATTATGCCTCTTTGCACCGGTTTAAAATCACCTTTACCTATTTCTAATTGCTTAAAGATATTAATAACTTCATTTAAAAAATCAATAGTTTCATTATATATTTTTTCATCTTTGTACCAAGTGCTAATTTACAACTTCTTGATGTTACAAGGGAAAACCATTTAGAAATGATTAAACTTGTAAAACTCGCAATATCTTCTATCGCGTGCAATGGTATAGCACCTATATAATTCGATAAGACTGTCTAATTGCGTGCTGGTGGACACAATCGCAGAAATCCCTTTAGAGTTCCGTTCATTCTACTGATAACGAAAGCTGTTATTGCGTCGCAATAGTAATTTTACAGTGCACGTGCCGGCACTCGGTAGTTTCAGGTAGAGACCGTTTCAGGTTATGTGAGTTACGCCACCACACACGCCTGACACGCCACGACAGAGTGAGATAGTATATATATCGTTTTCTCTCTCGTGGGTTTTTGAGGAAAAATGTCGGACGTTGGCCAGACTCTTATTATAGGGTCTCTACTTGGCGCGAGACACTACCGTGTCTCTTGATTCAACATTATTTTTAAAATAGATATTAAACTTTCGGAATCTTCAAATCAATTAATCCTTCGAGCTACCAAAAGAACTGCACCAGTGTGGTTTAGTTTCTCTACATTCATCGATTTTAGATCCATTTTTCCTTGCACTGTATATCACCTGTTTAATTGTTTCTTATATTTCTACATAAAGAACAGGTAAAAGAATTTATTAACTGGCTGATACATGGAGTTCAAATTATTACGAATGCAAAAGATTAAATTCAACGTTTTTATTATCAGCTAAGGTAGATTTAAAGTTGAAAAGGATTATAAATTATTGTCACGTCAGTCGCACGTGTTTTGAAAATACACGACACAAGTATAGGCAGAGGGGACTTTCGATATTACAGGATCAGTTTGAACGTTCGCATCGAACGATCTCAAAAATTGACATTTCTCACTCTAAAATATTCGAAGCGAATTATAAATATTCGTTGCAAACAGCAAGGCGAATTGTATTGTACAACGACGAATTCCGCCGGTTTGCATATTGCATTCTAACGATATCTCAATATTTGTGGAAGTTAGAACAACGGACATTTCTAAAAAAATTCAAAATTTTTTTAAAAGAACCCCTTTACCGATCATCGCCAAATTCAATACCAACCTTCCTTAAATGATACTCTATCAATTTAAAAAAAATTAAGCCCGATATCTCAATATTTGCAGAAGTTAGAGCAATTACGGACATTTCTATAAAAATTGAAAAATTTTTTTTAAAAGAATCCCTTTATCGATTATCAAAAATCTCAATATTTGTGAAAGAGCAATTATGGACATTTCTATAAAAATTGAAAAATTTTTTTAAAAAGAATCCCTTTACCGATTATCGCCAAATTCAATACCAACCTTCCTTGAATGATACTCTATCAATTAAAATTAACCCTCACAAGTCACACTTACGCCACAGCGCATTGGGGTCACACTGGGTCTTTGTTACCCGAGCGATTTTGAAACGCTTGTAACTTCAAGTCTAAGCAAGCTTTTGGGACGTGTTTTTTTTTTAAATTCATCGCCAGATTCTCAGAAATACGACTGTTTAGTTTGTTTTGCTCTAAATTTTATCCTTTTTTTTGTATTTTGAAAAATATAAAGACATTTTTTTTTAAAACTGATTTTTTTTTAAACTGTTGTTTTTCCTTTAAAAATTAAAAAAAATAAACTTTATAGGTGGTCATTTTAAAGCTGAAGACATGTACTTTAAGGTTGTATAAGCCATTTTTTAAAAAATTTTTAATTAAACAATTTTTTTTTTATTAAAAATCGGTATTTTTTAAAACGTATTTTTCGTGCATGTACGTTTGTTTTTGTCAATAAAATTGAAAAAAAATTATAAAAATCATTATTTAAACTTTTTTTATCATCAAATAATAATTATTTAAAGAGAAAAAAAAGTATGTGTAAAGTATTGGGTGTACAAGTGATTAAGAAAAAATTTATTTTCAAAATTTTTATTGAATTGAATTTTTATTGAAAATTGAATTTTTATTCAAAATTTTTATTGAATTTTTATTGAATTTTTTTATTTTTATTTTTTGCTATGCGTCTCACGCGCGCACGTGTCTCCATATTGCTGGAAAACAATCACATTTACATTATAAATACTCCAATTATAAAAAAAAAAAACATTACACGTATACAAAAACACTTTAATTCACTTCAAATAAAATGTGTTCACTTCAAATAAACCTGTATTTTGGATTTATTATAATGACGAAATTGAGACACTGAAGTCACACTGGGTCTTTTTTACCCGACAGGAGATTTCGGACGCTTCCTGCTCAACAGGCAAACCAGCACTGGAGCGACACTTGTGGGCCTTTATTTCAACTACCAAAAAGCGATTTTTCCAGCTACTAACCAACTTTCCCCCTCTCCCCTATTTGGAGATATACGCATGTGTTGAGTTGGCGTCGGGTAAAATCGACCCAGTGTGACTTGTGAGGGTTAAGCCCAATATCTCAATATTTGCGCAAGTTAGAGCAACCACAGACATTTTAAAATAATTAGCACGATAAAATAGCTCGTTTAAAATAAAACCCTGACGAAAATTGTCTTAAAACTTATATTAATCCGATTCGCCTTAATCTACCCTAAGTTATTGGATGGATAGCCGATCCTCAAAACCGATCCTCAAAAAATTTAAATTCGACGTTTTCGAACAGAAGCAACACATTGGTATCGAAAACTGAAAAAACAATTTTTACTTCGGTCTTTTCTACCCCTATTTCATATATAATTCTTTTAAATTCGGTTGATTAGACTTAACTTTATATGCGATTAAAATTATGGACCTTTGATCGCGTATAAGGCTGGTTGTTTACGTATGGTGAGAGATTTTTGAATAGGCATATAAAACTAGGGAAATTCGATTAGTAGAAAATACTTCCGGTTAGCAGGAGACACTTCCGGCCACCTGATGGCGTTGCGAAACGCCTTGAGAATAGTCAGTCTTTCGGTAGATGCGCAGTTGTACAGATCGGTTGTTCACAATAAAACATTCGTATTCTCTAAACCGTGTCTATCAGTGATTCAATCCTATCAATACGTGCCTAGCACCGGTCCTTACTTGAGAACACAACATATTTTGGTATCAGAAGTGGGATATTGCCGGATTATTCCGGCATGCTTCCGGATCCTTCCGCAAAATTCGAGTCAGTGTCTCGCGAGCGTCGCTACGTGGGGACGCCGAGCAATCGCCGAGCAATCGCCGAGAAAGTTTCGAGCGTACGGTTCCGCAAAATCGGATAACGGGCCGTATCATCAAGACATTCAGACATTAAGACAATAGTCGTCGAGTTAAAGTCGACATTCCGAGACATCGGGAAAGTGCTGTGCACGCGTAATATAACGGGCCGTGCATTCGGGCAAAATAACTGTGCACGTGTGCTACCGTGATCGTCGGATATCGATAACGGGCCGTGTACTCGAACATCGAAATCGCATATTTCGGGATTGTGAGCGGCGTCGTTCGGGCGCGAACCGGAAGACGCCATTGCATACGCGCGGGAACGTGCGAGTCGACAGCGCTCGCAGGAGCTAAGGTCGCGACGCCTATACTAACAAGCCGTGTTCGGTTAATCGGCTCAGAGCTTCGCGCGGAAGACGCGAGAGTGAGAAATCGTTGGTCGGTAAAGTATAGCAGTACGAGCGTCGTGAAATCAAGATGGCAGAAGCGGAGATGAATGTAGCGCTGCTGAAATCATTAAAGTCGAAGCGTGCTCAAATTAAAAAACAGTGTACGCGAGTTCGTACGTACTTAGATAACTTAAACGCAGCACAAACGTCAGTGATTGAGTTACGTCAACGTCATCAAAAATTCGCGGATAACTGGAAAGCCTTCGATGACGTTCAATCAAAGATCGAAGAAATCGAACTGGAAGACGTCGATCAGGAAGATCATCAAGAAGAAAGAACACAATTCGAAAACAAGTATTTCTCTATCGTCGTCGATTTGGAGACTGATTGAGGAGAGAAACGAGCGAGTCGTCCAAGAAGTGACAGGTGTCAGTATACAACATAACCAAGATGTAATGAATGGCTCAATGAGAGGTAACGCAAACGATTGCTTGAAGCTGCCTCGCATAAATCTACAAAAGTTTTCAGGCAAGTATGAAGATTGGATATCATTCAAAAAGATATTTACTACTATGATTCATAAATATCCTACATTACCAAGGGTTCAGAAAATGCAGTATCTCATTGCGGCTTTAAAAGGCGAAGCTCATGATGTTATCAGTTCTTTCGAAACGTCAGACGGCAATTATGATGAGGCTTGGAGTACGCTTAAAGAGAGATACGACGACGAAAGTTTAATTATACAGAAGCATATTCGAGCGTTGTTCAGTCAATTCTCGATGGTGAAAGAAAATCATCAATCTTTGCGAAAATTATTGGACAACGTGATGAAACATATACGTGCGTTGAAGGCTTTGAAACGACCTACCGAACAATGGGATAATTTGATGATTTATCTCGTAACAAGCCGATTGGATGCAGCAACAAGCAAAGAGTGGGA
>NC_092362.1:7954073-7984847 GCF_030848805.1 Temnothorax longispinosus | reverse complement strand
ACCTCGATAAAGAAAGGAGTAATACCAAAATTCTCGGAGCTGACGGAATTTTTGGCTCAACGATGCAGGGCATTGGAAGCTTCATCTCGTACGCAGAAAGCAATTCAAGGAAAGCCTGAACAAAACAAGAGTACAGCAGCGCATGTAGTGACTACGAAGATTATGTGCGCCTATTGTGGTAAAGCAGATTACTTTATTTATAAATGCAGCGATTTCAGCCAACTCAATCCTGAGCAGCGTATAAAAGAAGCAAGAACGCGCAAATTGTGTTTGAATTGTTTGAAAGCTGCATCGCATCAAGCAAAAAAGTGCAATTCTGGATCCTGTCGGAAGTGCGACAAGAGACATAATACTCTTCTACATTTGGAGTATACTACAAAGCCTTCTGGAGATACCGGCTTAGGAAACGACGTTAAAAACAACGAAAAGGTAATGGCCACAAGTGTGAACCATTCCGCTGTTGGGCAGGAACGACAAGTGCTTCTAGCAACAGCAATCGTCAACGTTTTGGATATAAAAGGTACGCCAAGGCCATGTCGAGCGTTACTGGACAATGGATCGCAGTCTTCTTTTATCACAACTAATTGCGCCAAAACCCTTGGTCTCAAGCAAAGGCCAACGCATATTCCAATATTAGGGTTGGGCGAAACGTCAACTCAAGCTCGCAGCTTAGCGAAGATAACGCTGCAGTCTAGAATAAATGGATATCAAGCGAAGCTCGACTGTTTAGTAATCGATCAGATAGCTCAAGCACTTCCAAACAATCATCTAAATTTCGGAGAGTTGCAAATCCCGAATGGCATAACGTTAGCGGATCCTAAATTTAATCAATCATCAAACATAGATCTGCTGCTGGGAGCAGAGATATTTTTGGACCTTTTGTGGATCGGGAAGATTAGACTTGCGGAAGATCAGCCAGTTTGGCAGAAGACACTGTTCGGATGGATTGTCTCGGGCAGTTTCATGACGAGAGATAAGCTTGCGAAGGGCACAAGGTGCAATCTAGCTCTTGATGCTCAACTTCACGAAAGCATGGCACGCTTTTGGCAGCTAGAGCATAACATTCGACAAAATACACGAACTCCGGAGGAACGTTATTGCGAGAAGCATTATGCGAGTACATACAAGCGCAACGAACAGGGTCGATTTATTGTGACTCTACCAACGAGGGACGAGCAGATCCAAAAATTAGGAGATTCTTTCGAAATTGCAGTACAACAATTCAAGAGATTGGAACGTCAGTTAGAACGAAATCCTAGAATGAAGAAGGAATACAATGAATTCATGAAAGAGTATCTACAATTGGGTCACATGAGGGAGATTTCACAGGACAGTGCGTCGAAGAATGTAAGGCCACACTGTTATTTACCTCACCATTGTGTAATAAAAGAAGGAAGCGTTACAACACATTTGAGAGTCGTGTTCAACGCATCAAGCAAGACGACGACCGGCATATCTTTGAACGACGCTTTGATGGCGGGTCCACTTGTTCAGCCAGATATATTCTACATTCTTCTAACATTGCGTATTTTCATAGTGGTCTTGATTGCAGACATTGCCAAGATGTATAGGCAAATATTGATCAACGAGTCTCAAGTGCCTTTGCAGCGGATTGTCTGGCGTGAACATCCTAACGAAGAGCTCAAGATATTCGAATTATTGACGCTAACATACGGCACAGTTCCGGCTTCATATCTAGCTACCCAAACGATCCTGCAGTTGGCCAAATTGCTGGCAGATCGTTATCCTAAGGGAGCGCTGATGGTGCTGAAGAGGTTCTACATGAATAACTTCGCCGGGGGAGCGAACAACAAAGAAGAAGCAAGAATTGTGCGAGATGAGGTAATAAATCTACTTCGTGAAAGCGGATTCATTCTGCGAATGTGGGCGTCAAATGATCAAAACGTACTGTCTGACATGGCAACATCATTGATATCCAATTACATGCTAGAATTAGACAAAGATGGTGCGACTAAAACTCTCGGAGTTAAATGGAATCCTACAGAGGACGTGTTCCAATATGAAATTAACGTGGATTCGTCAAGAGGGTATACGAAGAGAACCATGCTATCGGCCATCGCTTCCATCTTCGATCCGCTGGGCTTCTTGGCGTCGGTGGTAATAACCGCGAAATTTATGATCCAAAAGCTGTGGAAACTGAAAATTGGATGGGACGAGTCGTTGCCATCCGACATCTATACAGAATGGTCGGACTACGTTATGAAGATGCAAGAGCTGAACGGTTTCAAAATACAGCGGGCGATCATCAGCGAGGACGCCGTGGAATTCGAATTACATGGCTTCTGCGACGCTAGCGAACTCGCATACGGAGCCTGCGTTTACCTGCGTAGCCGTGATGCACAAGGAAATTGGTCCGCTCAATTGTTGTGTGCTAAATCGCGTGTCGCGCCTGTCAAGACGATATCAATCCCAAAAGCAGAGTTATGTGGTGCTCAGCTGCTCGCACAGCTGATGGCCAGAGTCGAGAGCGCTTTAGAAATCAAGATTGCAAAAAAATGCTACAGGACCGATTCGCGTATCGTGCTATATTGGATCCAGGCGACAAATAAAAAATTACCAGTCTTTGTCGCACATAGAATTGGAGAGATTCAGGAATTAACCGCCATTGAAGATTGGTACCACGTAGGAACGAAGAGTAATCCCGCCGACTTAGTATTGCGTGGCGCTACTCCGCAAGATTTGATGGGTTCTCAGCTATGGTGGAACGGACCGCTATGGCTCCAACACGACAAAATCACGACGCATCCTTTAACAACGTTGGAAGACAATGAGGAACCATTAGACGAAGATGGGGAAGACAGCGTGATAGTAATGCCATTGCAAACGGAGAATGATATATTCGGCAAGTTCTCAACGCTCAATAAGCTGATTCGTGTTACAGCTACCTGTATCCGCTTTGCACGCATATGCCAAGGAAATGGAGCGAGGTCGGTCGGAACCCCTAAGCGTCGATGAACTGGAACACGCGCGAAGATGTTTGATCAAGATGGACCAACGAGCTGCATTCTCAAAAGAGTTAGAGGCCTTGGAAAGAGGCGAACGCATCCCTAACAAAAGCATTACTAAACATATGAGTCCGATTTTGGACGATCAAGGTATCTTACGCGTAGGTGGCAGGCTACAAAATTCGAAGCTACAAGAGGGCGCAAAGCATCCAGTCTTACTACCTCACCGCTCTAGGTTTACAGAACTAGTCATCGAACACGAGCATAGAAGAATGTTACATGCAGGAGCGAATTTAACTCTTGCTGCTGTTAGGTTGGAGTACTGGCCGCTCAAGGCGCGCGGTACAGTTAAGCGATTGGTCCGTGGGTGCATCACCTGTTTTAAATCGAGACCTCGAATTCCGGAACAGATTATGGGCAACCTACCGGCACACCGTGTGACGCCGTCCCGTCCATTTGAGAACACAGGCGTGGACTTCTGCGGGCCTATATACGTTCGGGAAGGAAGAGAAAGAAGCAGGAAAAATATCAAGGCCTACGTAGCAGTGTTTGTCTGCATGGCAACAAAAGCTGTGCATTTAGAGGTAGTATCGGATTTGACGACGGAGGCGTTTCTGAACGCTTTCAAGAGATTCATCGACCGCAGAGGAAGACCGTCTGATGTATTCTCGGACAACGGAACCAACTTTGTTGGAGCTAACCGTGAGCTGGAGGAGCTTCGAGATCTTTTCAACCGAGAGGAGGAGCAGAAGAAGTTAATAGATTACACCGCAACAGAGAAAATCAAATGGCATTTTATACCACCTCGAGCTCCACATTTCGGCGGCCTATGGGAGGCGACGGTCAAATCCTTCAAGAATCATTTTTATAAGGTGGCTTCAGACGCAGCCATGACATTCGAGGAGGCATCTACGCTGGTGATTCAGATTGAAGCTATTCTGAACTCGAGACCAATAACCGCTCTTTCTTCAAATCCGAACGATCTGAGTTACCTGACAGCGGGTCATTTTCTTATCGGGAGTTCGTTAATCTCTTATCCCGAACCGAACTTGGCTCATCTTACAAAAAATCGACTCTCGAGATGGCAGCTGCTAGAACAAATTCGTCAACACTTCTGGAATAGATGGTCATCCGAGTATCTTCTTCAACTTCAAGGGCGTTCTAAGTGGTACAAGAACAACGATGCGCAATTCCGGATCGGACAGTTGGTTCTGTGCAAAGAGGATGGGCTGCCACCTTTGAAATGGGTGCTGGGACGCATCCAGGAAGTCTGTCCCGGGAGCGATGGAATAGTCCGAACAGCCGTGATAAAAACGGCCAAGGGGGCCTTCAAGAGGCCAGCGACGAAACTTGCTATTCTCCCATTAGAGGACAATTTAAACAACGTGTTAACATAATTTAGTTTTATTCGTTTTCTTTATTTGCTGACGCATTAAAAGTAATATATCTATATTTTTGTTCGTACATCTAATATGTTGAAGTTTCAATGGTTTAACGATTATAGTTATTAAATCATACAGTCATTTATTTCAAGATCTGTTCAGATCTTATGTTATGTACTAAAGTTTTCTTTATTTTAGCAGTATTAGTTTTGACAACTAAAGTCGTCAAGGCGCGCGGCATGTTTACGTATAGTGAGAGATTTTTGAATAGGCATATAAAGCTAGGAAAATTCGATTAGTAAGAAATACTTTCGGTTAGCAGGAGACACTTCCGGCCACCTGATGGCGTTGCGAGACGCCTTGAGAATAGTCAGTCTTTCGGTAGATGCGCAGTTGTACAGATCGGTTGTTCACAATAAAACATTCGTATTCTCTAAACCGTGTCTATCAGTGATTCAATCCTATCAATACGTGCCTAGCACCGGTCCTTACTTGAGGACACAACACTGGTTCTAATCAACCAATGTCATCGAAAACTCAAAAAACAATTTTTACTTCGGTTTTTTCTACCCCTATTTCATATATAATTCTTTTAAATTCGGTTGATTAGACTTAGCTTTATATGCGATCAAAATTATGAACCTTTGATCGCGTATAAAGCTGGGTCTAATCAACCAAATCTTAAAAAATTATATATGAAATAGGGGTAAAAAAGACTGAAGAATATAATAAAATTAGAAATAGATCGATATCTCAATATTTGCGGAAGTTAAAGCAACCACGAACATTTCTAAAAAAATTTAAAATTTTTTTTAAAGAGAACCCTTTTACCAATTATCGCCAAATTCAATACCAATCTTCCTTGAACGAGACTCTATCGATTAAAAAAAAAAAACAGCCCGATATCTCAATATTTGCGGAAGTTAGAGCAATCACGGACATTACTATAAATCTGCACATACACACATACAGACATGCGATTTTAATGCGATATTTCGACATTTTAGAACACTCTGAACATATTAGCAGAAAAAACTCAAAAACCAATTTCTTCGTTGGTTTCTTCTACCCCTATTTCATATATAATTCATTTAAATTTGATTGACTAGACCCAACTGTATGCGCAATCAAAGGTTCATATATGAAATTTACGAAAACAAAGCTTCCTCTATGAGGAAGCAAAAATGCTGGTGGCTTTGTCATCTAAAAAAATGATATCGCAATTCAAAAAGCTTTAACTCACAGTAAGAGCCTGGTGCAGGTTATATGAACTGTACCTTTTTACGAATTCTTCACGAGTATAGTATGTATAACTAATGTTTGTGTTTAATACTTAGAGTGCATTGCTCTTTAAAGCATTTTATTCAGTAGAAATCAACAATTCATTCTGTGTACAGATACATACAAAGATGCTCGATTTGGACTCCGTAAATCTGAGATCACATCAGACTTGGAATCAAACAACGAACAATCCTTGAAATCCTCAAGAGGTCGCCATATCAAACGTAAATTTGAATTGTATGAAGACAATGAAGAAGATAAATTTCCACCAAAAAAGACATCTGTTAAAACGCCTCCTACTGTTATTTCATTTCCAAACAGTGATAGCGAATCAAGTATGGATCAAGCGCGCTCCAAGACCAAAAGCCAGGCATGCTCGGTAGGGATGGGCAATACAAGAGAAATATCGATATTTCGTATCGATACGTTTCATAAATAAGAATATCGATACACTAGAAATATCGGGCGAAAAATATCGATATTTAACAGTATCGATACTGTCGATACCTCTATTATTAGTTATATTTTAATTTAATTTTGAGAACACACAAAGCAGCCCGCTAATCCGTCGTCATTGTTAAGTTCGTTTTCTTCGATTAGTTATTTACATATGTGTTATAATGATAAAAAAAGTTACAGAAATACACTATTAATATACACTAATTATCTTAAATATAAAGTCACAGTATTGCAAACGGCATGGAGATCAAGTTATTGTTTGAAAAGGAGAAATCAATTATGACAGATACATATGCGACAAGTAGTTTTATGCTAATTGTAATAAATTTGGATACAAAATTCACGCAAACAGAGAACAAAAGAAGGTACATGTTCCTGTAAATGATTAAATAGAAAGTTGACAAATTGACAATGTACAGTCGCGGTCAGAGTAGTTGCAACTCGTGCTAGACACGTAATTGGTAACCAATCACAACTATCACATGCCAAGTAGCTGCTGCGTGGCGCGTGCGCAATTGACGGTATACACTCACGATTAGGCGAGGAAGATATATCCGTCGAATTATGGACTGTATCGAAAGTTCGATATTCATGTTCGAATATCGATACAGGCTAATATCGAAATGTAAAATATCGATACAAAATATCGATATTACAGCCCAAAAGTATCGATATTCAAAATATCGATACAGTATCGCCCATCCCTAATGCTCGGTAGAGAAAAAGAGGAAAAGTGTAGAAAAGACGTTAAAGAAAATATCCAACTCACAGCCACTAAAAAAAGACAAGTTATGTATAAATTAACAGAGATATTGTAAGCGACCCAACTGGCCAAATTTTATTGATTTAAAACGCTACATTTCGTGGATCCGGTCCTTTTCAAGCGCAAATACACCTCTCACAAATATATTAGTCAGGCATAAAGCCCTAACTACGCCAAATTTAAAAACTAAACGACAAATTTCAGTACTCCGCAATAAGTAAAAGACAATAAAAAATCCGTAATTATACAATTAGAAACTTATATTTGTGCGTCGGGATCAAACGATACAATATAAAATATTCGTTAAACGGCATACTTCGTTAGATGTTTGTGTCATGTCAGAGCCGTGCGGTGGTAAAATTTAGACTGACGAACTTGACAATATAAAAACAAACAGTTACCGTAGTAATAAGCTAGGACATAGAGAGGGAAGTAGCGAAGAAGGAGAAGGAGTTATAATTCTTTTATGATATGTTTGTAGAGAACGTTAAGATTCTCCGTGTCCTTTTGTAAATTGATAGTGCCGTCAAATTTTTTAATAAAAAACATCTCCGCTAATTCCCTCTTTCTAGTATGTCTTTCTTGGTGTAATATTTCTGGCTTTCCCCAGTCAAAATCATGCCCATAAGATATTCTGTGTTTGCTCACTACGGAATAATTGCTAGTGTGCTTTCTGATATCGTCCTGGTGTTCCCTGAGGCGCGTGCACAAATGTCTCTTAGTCTGCCCAATATACGTAGCCTTGCAATCCCTGCAGTTTATTTTGTATACTGTGTCGGTTTTTTTAAGGTCGTCAATTCTATCCTTACCTCATCTTATTAGGCAATCGAGTTTTTTAGGGACCGTAAATAAGGTGGTGATGTGGAGTTCTTTTAACGTGCGACAAATGCTATCACTCAACTTTTTGATATAAGGTAAAGGTATGCAGTTCTTTAAATCGAAGGTTGTATTATGGTCAATCGAGGTGTTATGTGTATTGTTGCGTGTTTTGAGAATGTTTAGACACTTGGCGATGTGTTTATTAACGATTGGTTTAGGAAAGCTATTATTGTTCAAAATTTCTTTAACTATTTTAATATTGCCGTCATGAAATTTTTCATCTGAAAGTAATATGGCGCGATCAACCAAGCTAATGATAGTATTTAATTTATATTTTAACGGATGGTTAGAATGAAAATTTATGTACCGTCCCGAGAACGTCGGTTTGCGATACCAATTAGTTGTCAGTCTGTTACCGTTCCTGATAACAGTCGTGTCAAGAAAGTTGAGTGACGCATTTGTTTCAATTTCATAAGTAAACCTAAGTCTAGGATGATATCCGTTGAAGACCTTTAATATTAAGCCCACACTTTTTTTGGGAACCACCGCAAATATGTCATCCACATATCTAATAAATATCGGAATATTACAGTTTAAAAGGCTTAGGCAATGCGTCTCTAAGTCGTCCATGACGATATCAGCAGCATCGGGCGATAACGGAGATCCCATGGGGCTGCCGAAAATTTGTTCATAAATTTCACCGTTAAAGCTGAAACTAGTGGACGATAAGATAAGGTCAATTGCGTGTAAAAACTGTGGTAAATTTATGTCAGTCTTTTTAGAAATGTGGTTCCACCTTTTTTCTATTCCCTTTAGAACTAAATCTTTAGGGATGTTCGTGAATAATGCCGTAACATCTAATGAGATAAGTATTTCTTCATCGTTGATTTCCTTATTATTAATAAACCTCGCAAAGGACCAACTATCTTTAATATGTGATTTTGGTTCCGGAATTGACGAGTGTAAGGTCTTTTGGAGGAGACTAGCAACATTATAGAGCGGGCTTCCCAACGCTGAGACAATAATGCGTAACGGGAAGCGGGCCTTATGAACTTTCGGCAGTCCGTAGGCTCTCGGTAAATTTCCGTTGGTACAATTTAGTATTCTATACACACCATCACTAATGAGGCCCTTGTCATGCCAAGATTTAACCAATTCATAAATTTTTGATGTAATTTTATTAATCGGATCTTTTTTCAATTTTTTATAAGTATTTTGGTCTCCAAGCAATTCAGTCATTTGGTTTACATACGCGTTCTTATCCAGAATAACAGTTATTTGGCCTTTGTCAGCCTTGGTGACAAGGACATCATCATTGTCCCGCAAGAATTTCTTGCAAGTAGTAAATTCTCTTGTGAAAAATCTATCGATATGGTTAACATGTCTATTCACACTGAGGAACTTGTGTAGCGAATTAGTAATGGAACGGCGTTATGTATAAATATCTCTATGGTTAAGAAACAAGGAGTTAGAGGAGAACTTGCTTCTGCATCAAGACTAAAACAAAGTAAGTTTTTAATAAATTTATTACATTATATTTATGGCATACATATATATATTCTTGTAAAATTCGTAATTTATATCATACCCCGTAGGGTTCGCAATCTACTACCAATACTATCCTTCTCCTCTCACTTTAACCCTTTGAACCAACGACTTAACGTCTCTTTCCAAAAGACGGAGCCCAGTTTTCTCCGCACAAGAACCTATCTTGCACGGAGGGGCGCAGCTATCGGAAAAACATTCCATGCTTACATGACTCTAGTGGACTTGAACCTGGTTCCTCAGATTACGAGTCTGGCGCTCTACCCCCTGGCGGAAATATTTCTACAAAATTTAAAAAACTATAAAATATAATTGCCAGAATCTATTAAATTCTACATGAATTTAAGAAGTACTACAAAATCCTACATGAAAATGCTAGAATTGGAACACTTTTGTAAATTTTTGTAGTATTCTACAAGTAAGCAGATGTTTTAATTTTTTAAGATTTTGTTTCTTCTTAAATTTTTAAAATTTGATTTTTGTACTATTTTTTATAAATTGTAATTTTTCATAAAATACTACTTGCAATAATTTCTTGCTTTGAGAATATTGTAATTTGTGGTACTATTTCGTAGATATTTCTACAAAAAAATAACCATTTCTACAAAAAATTAAATATTTTAACAAAAATGTACAAATTTCTATTTCTAGTTAGGAGGGGTGTCAATAAGGCCGTTTTTTGGCCCACGTCAGAATCGCTCCAAACTGTGGTATTTTCTTTTTACCGATGTAGCTCACAACCTCCTAGAACCGTTTGCTGTCCGAGCAATTAGAGGCTGAGAACGGGCAACTTGAAGTCTCAAAAATCAATGGAGTTTTTTCAATTTTTTATAAGTATTTTGGTCTCCAAGCAATTCAGTCATTTGGTTTACATACGCGTTCTTATCCAGAATAACAGTTATTTGGCCTTTGTCAGCCTTGGTGACAAGGACATCATCATTGTCCCGCAAGAATTTCTTGCAAGTAGTAAATTCTCTTGTGAAAAATCTATCGATATGGTTAACATGTCTATTCACACTGAGGAACTTGTGTAGCGAATTAGTAATGGAACGGCGTTATGTATAAATATCTCTATGGTTAAGAAACAAGGAGTTAGAGGAGAACTTGCTTCTGCATCAAGACTAAAACAAAGTAAGTTTATTGGTGGTAGTGCCGGTCTCATTTCAGCATGTTAATGTTGGGAGGAAGGGAGAAAAAAAGGGAGGGGGAGGAAGGGGAAGAGAAGGAGGGAGGGTGGGGAGAGGTGAGGGAGGGAGGGAGGTAGAGGGGAGAGAGAGAGAGAGAGAAAGAGCGGGAAAGAGAGATTGGGAAAGGGAGGAAAGGGTGGGAGAGGGAGGCAGACCTGCTCCCTCCCGTCTGGTTCCCATTATTCTCTCTCTCTCTCTCTCTCTTTCTCTCTCTCTCTCTCTCTTTCTTTCCCTCTCTCCTTCTCCCTCCCTCTCTTTCCTTTTTTCTGCCCCCCTCTGCCTCCCTCTCTATTTTTCTCCCCCTCTACCTCCCACCCTCTTCTCCTCCCTCTCTCTCAACAATAACATGCTAAAATGAAACCGGCACTACCACCATATGAAAAACTCCATTGATTTTTTAGATTTCAAGTTGCCCGTTCTCAGCCTCTAATTGTTCGGACAGCAAACGGTTCTAGGAGGTTGTGAGCTACATCGGTAGGAAAAAAATACCACAGTTTAGAGCGATTTTTGCCTCCTTCTCTTTCCCTCTACTTCCCCCCTCCCTCTTTTTCTCCCTCCTCTATCTCCCGCTCTCCCTCTTTCCCTCCCCCCTTTCTCCGTCCCTCCCAACAATGACTGCTGAAATGAGACCGGCACTACCACTGTGTGAAAAACTCCATTGATTTTTGAGACTTCAAGTTGCCCGTTCTCAGCCTCTAATAGCTCGACAGCAAACGGTTCTAGGAGGTTGTAAGCTACATCGGTAGGAAGAAAATACCACAGTTTGGAGCGATTCTGACGTGGGCCAAAAAACGACCTTATTGACACCCCTCCTTTCATCCTCTAATTCAGCTAAGTCTTCATTCGGAACTTTTCCTATTTGTATTTTTTACTCTATCTGAGTCATTCTATTATCTAAAATAGCCAATTTCGTCAATATGGAGTTAAGTTTTCGCAGCACAGTTTCTTCAAAATCTATTAAATATAAACAAATTTAATAAATTTCTGTAATTTAAAAACTAATTAATAATTTAACAATTTCAAATTTGTTTTATTACCACAGAATACTTTTTCTCCTTGTTGGGGAATGTCAATAACATTTTTGGATTTCTGACTTATTTTTGGAATTGAAGATTGTTCAGGTGCGATTTTTTCCATCAACGCAATTTTTGGCTCATTACTTCTCACAAGAGAATTGATTTGTGGTGGTTTCTGTATTATTTCTTCCATTGGTTTATCTGATATAATTATTTGCAATCAATTAATAAAGAATAAAGCAATTATTAAAACATGTCATGTTAAAGTCAAATATATATTGTAATCACAAATACAACCTTGAAGCATAGATTTTTTCTTATTTGTTTTAAATTGGTTTATGTCACTCTCATCGTCACTACTGTTAGAAAAAATTTTTTTTTCCTTTTTTGCCTTCTTTTTCTGGCAGCGGCTGTCACATTTGTTGAATTTACAAAATCGAAATCTTTTAAGTTCGATGTCTTCTCTGCTTGAGCAAGCTTATCTAATGCTCTTATATAATCATCTGTAAAAAAATGTGTGTTTGCTGAGTATATACAGGGTGTTCGATATAAAAGTAACCACCCGAATACGGGGGGTAGATTGGGTCAAACTGAAAAGAAAAGTCTCGTACTATTTTGCAAAATTCGCAATAGTTAACGAGTTATTAAATAAAACGTCTGAGCGAATGAGCGCACAAGGAGCGATAAAGGCGGGCCTCGGCGGCTGGCTGGGCTGGCACGGTGCCCGGCGCGCGGCGAGCGGTGGGGGTCGAGAGACGAGCGGCGAGCGGGGCGCGGCGCGGCGCGGCGAACGTCGAGCGACAGATGTTATACACCGCGGCGAAAAAGTATTAGAGCCAGCCCATACTAAACTTACGATAATTCCTTCGCGTAAACGGGATTTTGTAGTAACTTACAATAATTTACTCCGCGTAAACGAGTGAATTATCGTAAGTTACTACAGAAGTAACGCGCTCGCGTAAACGTAGTAACAGGTAGCACACGTATTGCATAGGCATTGCCGTAGCGTCTTACGCCTTAGATAATATTAATTAGTTTAGCTTGAATTATGTGTAATAGAAACATTTAATTTTAGTAAATTTAATTATTTTGCATGTCAAAGTTTACGAGGTTTACCAAGCTTCACTTTAACTTTTGTTATGTTAGCATAACTTTAATGGTGCGTGTCCACCTGCGAGTAAAACTCTCGAGAGTAGCTCTCGAGATTGATTCTCGCAAATGGACACATTCCTGGAGAGTACCTAACGGAGAATGAATCGCAGCTCTCGGCGAGCGAACTTTTATCAAGACCTACTCGCAAATCGACACGACGTTATTTTACTCTCGGAGATCAGCTCGCCAAGCTCGAACGCTGTTCGTATTTTGAGAGCTACATGTTGAGAGTAAAAACCGAGATGGCAAAAGTTTGTTCCTTTGATGACACAAAGGAACTTATTGAATAATGCGGAAATCATGAACTATTGTAGAATACTACTGTGACAGAAATAAAAAAATTTTAAAATTTTTATGTTCTGCGAATAAAGTGCGAAAAAAATTCATAATTTAAAGAATTAGATAAGAATATTTTTAATACATTTTCTAATTACTTGGTCAATAATTAGTTACACTTTAGTTTTACATACTTTGCACGTTTTAGTTACAGTGCTGAAATTAAATACATTTAATTTTACATCGCGAATTAAGTACATTTAAAAAAAAGAAAATAAAATTATTAAATATTTACATGTAAAAATCTAACATCAAGGTATTTCGCAAACTGAAAATTAAATAATAATATCGCACTATGTATTCCACTTCACAATTTGTAAGTCTGTGGAAACTTTTAATTGTTGGGAGTCTTCAATCTTAAGCTCTCTAATTAGAGCAGATCCGGCACCTGCAATCAATCCATTGATCGACCCAGAAGGTCTTTTTGTTGTTATTTAACACTCTTTTCTTTTTAAAATAATGCTATCCACTATAGCAGCCGCAAGTTTTTTCGTTTACGCGACATTATGATGTCACCACTCTCAGACATCAACTAAAAAAATACGTAAGTGGACACGGTTTTGAGAGAACTCTCCGAAAGAATACTCTCTGGATTCTCACGAGATGCTCGCGAGAGTACAATGTCAGAAAAATTACTCTCAAATGGACAGTGTCAGAATCAATCTCGAGAGCTACTCTCGACAGTTTTACTCGCAGGTGGACACGCACCTTAAAACTCTCGAGAATATCTTCGATAAGATATTCTCGAGAGTTTTAAGGTGCGTGTCCACCTGCGAGTAAAACTGTCGAGAGTAGCTCTCGAGATTGATTCTGACACTGTCCATTTGAGAGTAATTTTTCTGACATTGTACTCTCGCGAGCATCTCGTGAGAATCCAGAGAGTATTCTTTCGGAGAGTTCTCTCAAAACCGTGTCCACTTACGTATTTTTTTTAGTTGATGTCTGAGAGTGGTGACATCATAATGTCGCGTAAACGAAAAAACTTGCGGCTGCTATAGTGGATAGCATTATTTTAAAAAGAAAAAGAGTGTTAAATAACAACAAAAAGACCTTCTGGGTCGATCAATGGATTGATTGCAGGTGCCGGATCTGCTCTAATTAGAGAGCTTAAGATTGAAGACTCCCAACAATTAAAAGTTTCCACAGACTTACAAATGTGAAGTGGAATACATAGTGCGATATTATTATTTAATTTTCAGTTTGCGAAATACCTTGATGTTAGATTTTTACATGTAAATATTTAATAATTTTATTTCTTTTTTTTAAATGTACTTAATTCGCGATGTAAAATTAAATGTATTTAATTTCAGCACTGTAACTAAAACGTGCAAAGTATGTAAAACTAAAGTGTAACTAATTATTGACCAAGTAATTAGAAAATGTATTAAAAATATTCTTATCTAATTCTTTAAATTATGAATTTTTTTCGCACTTTATTCGCAGAACATAAAAATTTTAAAATTTTTTTATTTCTGTCACAGTAGTATTCTACAATAGTTCATGATTTCCGCATTATTCAATAAGTTCCTTTGTGTCATCAAAGGAACAAACTTTTGCCATCTCGGTTTTTACTCTCAACATGTAGCTCTCAAAATACGAACAGCGTTCGAGCTTGGCGAGCTGATCTCCGAGAGTAAAATAACGTCGTGTCGATTTGCGAGTAGGTCTTGATAAAAGTTCGCTCGCCGAGAGCTGCGATTCATTCTCCGTTAGGTACTCTCCAGGAATGTGTCCATTTGCGAGAATCAATCTCGAGAGCTACTCTCGAGAGTTTTACTCGCAGGTGGACACGCACCATTAAAGTTATGCTAACATAAACAAAAGTTAAAGTGAAGCTTGGTAAACCTCGTAAACTTTGACATGCAAAATAATTAAATTTACTAAAATTAAATGTTTCTATTACACATAATTCAAGCTAAACTAATTAATATTATCTAAGGCGTAAGACGCTACGGCAATGCCTATGCAATACGTGTGCTACCTGTTACTACGTTTACGCGAGCGCGTTACTTCTGTAGTAACTTACGATAATTCACTCGTTTACGCGGAGTAAATTATTGTAAGTTACTACAAAATCCCGTTTACGCGAAGGAATTATCGTAAGTTTAGTATGGGCTGGCTCTAATACTTTTTCGCCGCGGTGTATAACATCTGTCGCTCGACGTTCGCCGCGCCGCGCCGCGCCCCGCTCGCCGCTCGTCTCTCGACCCCCACCGCTCGCCGCGCGCCGGGCACCGTGCCAGCCCAGCCAGCCGCCGAGGCCCGCCTTTATCGCTCCTTGTGCGCTCATTCGCTCAGACGTTTTATTTAATAACTCGTTAACTATTGCGAATTTTGCAAAATGGTACGAGACTTTTCTTTTCAGTTTGACCCAATCTACCCCCCGTATTCGAGTGGTTACTTTTATATCGAACACCCTGTATATTAGGGTGTGTCATTTTGGAGCAACTTTTTTTTTCATTTCACGAATAGCATATATACTTGCAGGAAGGTAAAATAAGATACCTGTTAAAATTTTAGTCCTTAATATTAATATTAACAAGTCGCTCATCGCGATTTTTTATTTTTTATTTAGTAAGATAGAAAAAATTTTATAACTATCTAACAAACAGTAATACAGTATTGCGCCACATAGATTTTCTGTTGTAAATTTACCGCTCTACGAAAAAGATCTAAGGTTCTATTAAGGTTTAAAGCGAAGAAACAAAATTATTCTGTATTCACTGGCCGGACAATCTGTCTCTCTTGCCTTCACTGGCCGGACAATCTGTCTCTCTTGCCTTCACTGGCCGGACAGTCTGTCTCTCTTGCCTTCACTGGCTGGACTGTTTGTCTCTCTTGCCTTCACTGGCTGGACAGTCTGTCTCTCTTGCCTTCACTGGCTGGACAGTCTGTCTCTCCTGCCTTCACTGGCCGGACAGTTTGTCTCTCCTGCCTTCACTGGCCGGACAATCTGTCTTTCTTGCCTTCACTGGCCGGATAATCTGTCTCTCTTGCCTTCACTGGCCGGACAATCTGTTTCTCCTGCCTTCACTGGCTGGACAGTCTGTCTCTCTTGCCTTCACTGGTCGGACAATCTGTCTCTTTTGCCTTCACTGGCTCGAAAGACTATCTGTCTTGCCTTCACTTACTTATTCAAAAATTATTCTGTATTCACTGGAAAAATCATATTTGAACAACCACGTTCAAATTTTGTCACCGCAATAACGAAATCATAGTCAAAAATAAAAAAATAATGAAAATTCATAAAAATTTGAAAAAGTAAATAAAAAAAGCAATTAAAAAATACCGTAACACTCAAATTAATAATAATTAGAACGAGTCTGTATGATTTGAATATATCGACGTCATTATTTTTTAGCATTTTTCGAATATACAGCTGCCATATTGGGTTTCGTTATATTCAAATACGACGTCCCAATTGTTAATTTATGATCAACATCTTAAAATGTATCATGATATAAATTTTCATGAAAATTGAACGCAGTTTGTACGTTTTAAAGAACAAAATAGTTATTTTTTAGCATTTCACGGATAATTTGGCCGCCATATTGGTTTTGGACAAACTAAAAATTTATTTTTTCCATGGATTCAATGCTAACTACTAAATAAACACATTAACACATTTTTCTATGACAGTCTATAACTTCCGTCGTACCTCGTTACCCGCAGACTTCGGCCACCATATTGGGGTCCACCATGTTGATTTTTCAAAAGGCCACAGCTCAACTAAAACTACATATGTGTAGCTAAAAAATGAGCCCTGTTCGAGAGCACGCGGTAACGCGGTGTAGCGCGAGGTAACAAGACGATCACAAATAACGACACAGCAAGTAACAGCAAATTAAAGTTTAATGGTCAATATATACACGTTATTTACACAAGTTCTTTGCAGGCAAGGTGCCGAGAGCGCGCACAGAATTCAGCACGATAATCGCGGCGAAATCTAGCGAGAGCGGATGTCTTTTTGAAAAGCGGTTTAAGCGGAGTACAGCGGTCGCATATAGAGATATACTTGGCGATAAGCGAGCGGATAGCCGAAAAGGCCGACAAGCCTCTTCCGCGGCGCAGCGACGGTCTTTTATCACCTCCAAAAAGAGGCTCCCTCCAAGCTAGTTACCGATGATTTCGCGAGGGTGATTGGTCACCGACGGCCTACGTCATCGTGCTTACGTCACGGTTTTCAAGTGACGACCCGAAGCGATCGTTACCTGTTTTCGACTGCCTTGTTTATAGCATGGATCTTTCTTTTGTGTAAGCATAAATAAGTCGTTCGTACCGTTGAACAAAGCTTGACCTTATTGTTGATGACAATGTTAGAGAAATTGCCAGAATGCTAATCCCGAAAGATCCATGCTATACTGAATATTACCGTGAAAATCCCATGCGACATTTTAAGCGAATATTAATCATCGCAAGCGTGCATGCGCTCACATGCAACCGAAGGCGGTTCGAGATGCCAATTACCGCGATCTCAAACAAGCCCCGAAAGAATTTTTTAGGTGACCCCAATTTTTGGACAGGGGGGATGTCTGATTTCACGGAGAATGCCCCATATATATATATATATATTATATATACGAGGTCTGACAATAAAGTTAGCGAACTCATCACGGTACAATTGCTACATATCTTATTGCTGATTATCACTATTATCGTCTTCAAAGTAGTCCTCTTGGGAAGCTATACATTTATGCCAGTACCTTGTTCACCCTTCAAAACACCGGATCTGGTCCCATGTGACTTTTTTTCTAAAAATAAAAGAAACATTGAGAGGAACGCACTTTTTTATGACATTAATTAAAAGTAACACACGACGGCATCTTTAAAAACCAATTCACAACATTTCCAAAACTGCTTTGAAGGGTGAATAAGGTGGCATGGGTGTGTAGCTTCCCAAGGAGACTATAACTTTGAAGAGAATCACAGTGATAATCAGTAATAAAATATGTAGCAATTGTACTGTGACGAGTTCGCTAACTTTATTGCCAGACCTCGTATATAAATATTACCATATTTTTGAATATAAAAAATTACTGAAATAATAAAATTACCTGAACTGCCAAAAATTTTTACTATCGTCAACTTCGACCACTTGTCACTTTTTCATTTCTCATTTCAATATTGCTGCAATGTTGCTGCAATTTTACACTGCAAGAGCAATGTGGCAATATTGCTGCAATGTTGCTGCAATTTTACGCTGCAAGTGCAATGTGGCAATATTGCTGCAATGTTGCTGCAATTTTACGCTGCAAGTGCAATGTGGCAATATTGCTGCAACGTTGCTGCAATATATCGTGCTGTTTTGGAATCAGTTGAAATCACTTGTGAAATCATTTGAAATCATTTGAAATCGGTTGACCATATAAAATCGGACGAAATCAGTTGAAATCGGTTAAAATCACTTGAAATCAGTTGAAATCAGTAGTCATTTGTAATCTGTGGTACACCCAAAAAACGAGTGAATAACCCCTTGGGCGCGAATGTCCAATTTAATAAAAAGATGGAAGCTTAATTCGTTGTACAATGTGTACAGACCAGTACAGTTGCATTTTATTTTGTAGATAACCGGAAATCTAACGCTCGCTCCAAGACACCAAAACTTTGTTTTGAAATTATTTTATGATTTGGTGATATGCACAATATGAGTACGAGCGACTGTCACAGTGCGTACATTGCTCCGTTTTATGAATACTGGGAACTGACGCCATTGCGTTGTTTACAACTTTTTCAATACTGCTCTATGTGTCAACAGAATATGATAATACACGACGTTCTGTTTTTAATTGAATTTCCGCAGGAAACCAGGCTTTTAAGGATTTCTGCTCTGTTTCGTAATAATTTCATTGACACTCCTTCGTTGATCAATTTGGAAACGAATTTCAACGTGCTGTTCTCCAACTGTTCAAGAATCGATGCGTAATGGACATCATCAATAGCACTCGTCATAAGAATTTGGACTAGTGAATCGAAACCACACGTGTTTATTACAAAATACTGCTTGCCATCAATTTTCCACGGCCGTGTACATTTGAGGCCATTTGGTAGTAAAAATGATTTCTTTTTTTTACTGATGAGTTGGTTTATCTGTCGAATATCTGGATAAGGCTTGAAATATTTGCTGGTTTTAACCGTTAGCGAATCTTGTTTTAAAATTACGCTTTTTGTTGTTGCAATTGGGTTTTTCATGCAAAACGGGTATTTCGGAAACTTTGAGAATCATCTGTTTCCTCAATTTTATAGTATGAATGTTCTGTCTTTACAGTATTTGACTGTTCTGAGTGAAGTAACCGTGCTGTGTCATTCTCGATTATAACGTTGTGTTCGCTATCAATTGATTCATCGCTACTGCAGTAGTCACCATCGATATTACATTGCTTTTGAGCTTTGTTCTTCCAGTCTTCCACTGACTTTAAGTCTGAATCCTCGAAAATATTGGGTTCCATGTCTGTCCATAAGTCTTCGACAAAAGACAAAACATTTTCTGTCAAGCACGTTTGTATTTTATTTACGTCTTCTGTGTTATTTGACGACGGAGTCATTAAATCGTAAGACGCTTTCTCTGTCTCTTGGATTTTGGCAGCGGCTGAAACATTACCGGCCTTATTGTTATTTACATCGTTTGTTTAATCTTTGTTCGTCAATCTCATATTGTAATTTAGTATCTCGGAGCTAAATATTGTGTCTGTGAAGTTGGCATATCATTTTCCAGCAGATCAAAAATAAAAGGCAGTTCTTGTCGCATGCAGTCGAGTTCTATAGTTCCTGATACTTTTTAGTAATAGTTCTGGTGATTTTACCAAAAAAACAGTTGATCGAAAAAATGATCTGCTAACTTCCCGTAGCAGATCATTTTCTAGCAAATCAAAAATAAAAAAGAGTTCTTGTCGCATGCAGTCGAGTTCTATAGTTCCTGATACTTTTTAATGATAGTTCTGTTGATTTTGCCAAAAAAAGTCCATTGAAAAAATTATCTGCAAATTTTCCGAAATCTCGGAGTTCCGGTTTATTTAAAATATTTTTCGAATAGTTCTGAGCATACTGAAGCATTTTCTAAAGAGTTCCCGACATTAGCAATGTTGTACGATTGTTTAAAAAATTAATACCGCTCGAAAACCGAGTATTTAGAGAGAATAGGGTGATATGCTGTACGAAATGTCGCAGTTCCGGTTTATCTAAAATATTTCTCGAATAGTTCTGAACATACTAAAACAGTTTACAAAGAGTTCCCGATCCTGGCAATGTCGTATGATTGTTTAAAAAATTAATACCGCTCGAAAACCGGGTATTTAGGGAGAATAGGGTGATATGCTGTACGAAATGTCGCAGTTCCGGCTTATCTAAAATGTTTCTCGAATAGTTCTGAACATACTAAAGCATTTTCTAAAAAGTTGCCGACTCTGGCAATGCTGTATGATTGTTTAAAAAATTAATACCGCTCGAAAACCGAGTATTCAAGAGAGAATAGGGTGATATGCTGTACGAAATGTCGCAATTCCGGTTTATCTAAAATATTTTTCGAATAATTATGAGCATACTGAAGCATTTTCTAAAGAGTTCTCGACATTAGCAATGTTGTACGATTGTTTAAAAAATTAATACCACCCAAAAACCGAGTACTTAGAGAGAATAGTGTGATATGCTGTACGAAATGTCGCAGTTCCGGTTTATCTAAAATATTTCTCAAATAGTTCTAAAGATACTAATGCATTTTCCAAAGAGTTCCCGATCCTGGCAATGTCGTATGATTGTTTAAAAAATTAATACCGCTCGAAAACCGAGTATTTAGGGAGAATAAGGTGATATGCTGTACGAAATGTCGCAGTTCCGGTTTATCTAAAATATTTCTCGAATAGTTCTGAACATACTAAAGCATTTTGTAAAGTTGCCGATCCTGGCAATGTTGTATGATTGTTTAAAAAATTAATACCGCTCGAACACCGAGTATTTAGAGAGAATAGGGTGATATGCTGTACGAAATGTCGCAGTTCCGGTTTATCTAAAATATTTTTCGAATAGTTCTGAACATACTAAAGCATTTTATAAAGAGTTCTCGACATTAGCAATGTTGTATGATTGTTTAAAAAATGTAATACCGTTCGAAAACCGAGTATTTAGAGAGAATAGGGTGATATGCTGTACAAAATGTCGCAGTTCCGGTTTATCTAAAATATTTCTCGAATAGTTCTGAACATACTAAAGCATTTTCCAAAGAGTTTCCGACCCTGGCAATGTCGTATGATTGTTTAAAAAATTAATACCGCTCGAAAACCGAGTATTTAAGAGAGAATAGGGTGATATGCTGTACGAAATGTCACAGTTCCGGTATATCTAAAATATTTCTCGAATAATTTTAAACATACTGAAGCATTTTCTAAAGAGTTCCCGACCCTGGCAATGTCGTATGATTGTTTAAAAAATTAATACCGTTCGAAAACCGAGTACTTAGAGAGAATAGGGTGATATGCTGTACGAAATGTCGCAGTTCCGGTTTATCTAAAATATTTCTCGAATAGTTCTGAACATACTAAAGCATTTTCTAAAAAGTTCCCGACCCTGGCAATGTCGTATGATTGTTTAAAAAATTAATACCGCTTGAAAACAATTTTAGATAAACCGGAACTGCGACATTTTGTACAGCATATCACATTATTCTCTCTAAGTACTCGGTTTTTGGGCGGTATTAATTTTTTAAACAATTGTACAACATTGCTAATGTCGGGAACTCTTTAGAAAATGCTTTAGTATGTTCAGAACTATTCGGGAAATATTTTAGATAAACCGGAACTGCGACATTTCGTACAGCATATCACCCTATTCTCTCTAAATACTCGGTTTTCAAGCGGTATTAATTTTTTAAACAATCATACGACATTGCCAGGGTCGGGAACTCTTTGGAAAATGCTTTAGTATGTTCAGAACTATTCGAGAAATATTTTAGATAAACCGGAACTGCGACATTTCGTACAGCATATCACCCTATTCTCTCTAAATACTCGGTTTTCGAGCGGTATTGATTTTTTAAACAATCATACGACATTGCCAGGGTCGGGAACTCTTTGGAAAATGCTTTAGTATGTTCAGAATTATTCGAGAAATATTTTAGATAAGCCGGAACTGCGACATTTCGTACAGCATATCACTCTATTCTCTCTAAATACTCGGTTTTCGAGCGGTATTAATTTTTTAAACAAGCATACGACATTGCCAGGGTCGGGAACTCTTTGGAAAATGCTTTAGTATGTTTAGAACTATTCGAGAAATATTTTAGATAAACCGGAACTGCGACATTTCGTACAGCATATCACCCTATTCTCTCTAAATACTCGGTTTTCGAGCGGTATTGATTTTTTAAACAATCATACGACATTGCCAGGGTCGGGAACTCTTTGGAAAATGCTTAAGTATGTTCAGAACTATTCGAGAAATATTTTAGATAAACCGGAACTGCGACATTTCGTACAGCATATCACCCTATTCTCTCTAAGTACTCGGTTTTTGGGCGGTATTAATTTTTTAAACAATCGTACAACATTGCTAATGTCGAGAACTTTTTAGAAAATGCTTTAGCATGCTCAAAACTATTCGAAAAATATTTTAAATAAACCGGAACTCCGAGATTTTGGAAAATTAGCAGATAATTTTTTCAATGGACTTTTTTTGGCAAAATCAACAGAACTATTATTAAAAAGTATCAGGGACTATAGAACTCGACTGCATGCGACAAGAACTCTTTTTTATTTTTGATTTGCTAGAAAATGATCTGCTACGGGAAGTTAGCAGATCATTTTTTCGATCGACTGTTTTTTGGGTAAAATCACCAGAACTATTACTAAAAAGTATCAGGAACTATAGAACTCGACTGCATGCGACAAGAACTGCCTTTTATTTTTGATCTGCTGGAAAATGATATGCCAACTTCACAGACACCTAAATATTGACGTTGCTCCGACTATGTCGAGCACATGTTGTCTTATAAAGTAATCAACACGCATCGGTGGTTTAGGCTTCGTCAGAACTCTTGTTTTGATATCATTAAAATATCGTTCCACATAACTCGAAGACGCGTGCGGAGCATAATACGGAAGCACAGCACTAGTCCATAACGGGAATTTTTTAGATAGCAAAGATAGATTTTGAATAAAATCAGGAAGATAAAACGCGTTAAGATTTTTGCCTTCGCGTGTCTGGCCATTGCTAGACATTGCCGAAGCCACCGTTCAATTGGAGTACCGGCGTTCAATGACTTATCCCATTCTGGGATGACTTTCGAAGACTTTCTATCAATGTTTTTCGGCTCGAATATATCGTTATCGCAATCTCGATTTTCTATGTTCTTGATATCTGCCATAATTGTTTCTACTTTCTCTGTGATGCCTCCGTTAGCGATATAACTCTCCAAAATTTTTCTAGTTTGTTGAGTCGATTGCACAGAGAAGCATCATCTTGTGTTTGCAGTCCTACGACGCGTCTCTCGTCTCTCGTCTCTCGTGCACGCAGAAAAATGTTGCCCTGGAGAATTGTCCATTGATCCGCGATACGGCCGATCCTGTCAGCGTGACTACGGCGTGGCGCCGGGGTATCATTCCCACGAAAACTGTTCCTTTCCCAGTCAAACTCCCCGCCTGGCAGTGTCCTCGAATCGGATCACGCGGGAGTATTAACGGCGATCGGCCGCGAGGCCTCACGCCACTCTGACACGCTTGGCTCTAGAACACCGTGACCGCCGGGGCACGAAGCCCTCGGGGTACGCGCTCCGCCTAACCGAGTAAGTAAGGAAACGATGAAAGTAGTGGTATTTCACCGGCGATGTTGCCATCTTCCACTTATGCTACACCTCTCATGTCTCCTTACAGTGCCAGACTAGAGTCAAGCTCAACAGGGTCTTCTTTCCCCGCTAATTTTTCCAAGCCCGTTCCCTTGGCAGTGGTTTCGCTAGATAGTAGATAGGGACAGTGGGAATCTCGTTAATCCATTCATGCGCGTCACTAATTAGATGACGAGGCATTTGGCTAAAGCGTCGCGACGCAGGTCAGAATAAAAATTTTTTCAAATTCAACAACTGTGTTTGACAGTCCACCATTAAAGCCACGCACCGAATGTAAAATTGTTTGATCGCAGTTTGGATGACTTTATAAAAGCATTTCCATCGGCAAGTGCATTAGATGTGCTACATCGACCCTGATATATGTCGAAGGTTTTTCTTGCTTTTCGTTGCTTTTTGTTGCTGCAGCAAAGCATTCGTTTATGTATGGTATTACCGTTCGATTATTGAAGGCTGATTATTGAATAATCACATACAGCTTCCTTTGGCTTCGGTGCCGTGCTGCGTAACCACTGTTTCAGCCAAAATTCGATTAACTCCGTCTCGTTTCTTTCAGATATCATCTGATTAACGGCGGCTGTAATGCCCTCGAAGTTTACGATAATAGCAAATAAAAATATGTGTACAGATTCTCCATCGTAACGTTGTAATTTATAAATAAGAATGCCAGTCGAATCGATGGTGATCACAGCAGAGTCTTTGTTTGCTCGGCAATACTCCTTATACGCGTAAAGTTAAACTGGAAATCCGTAAAATGTGTAAAAAGATATAGAACCGATGGCATTTATCGCACCGCGATACGTAGGATCCGAATTAAATTCTTCTATTGTTCGAATTAGATTGCGTCCATCTATTGGTTTCACGCCCAGGTCTTCATCGATGGCTTCCTTTTTTGCTTGACGCACAACATCTCCGCGGGGGAGATGAGGCGATTCTATATCTCGGGCTTAATGTTTTCGCGTGCTTGCCTTTTTCGCCATTCAGAGGGACCTTCTGCTACAATTTTCTTTTTTTCCTCCTTTCTGCGTTCTCCGTTCAAGGGACGCTTTACTTCGGCGTGTTTCATGTATCGTATGTCTCGCGTGTGCACTGTCATGATGAATCCCTCATTGTTGACATTTACGATAGCTTTGCCCTTGAAAATAATCAAGCACTCACGGTCTTTGGACCTTCCAATAATTTTAATATTATACCGGAGGTCGTCGGGCGACGGATCAACGTTCGCTTGTTTGAATAAAAATGCACAAGGCATTCTAAACTGCCTCCAGAATGCGAGAGCGATAATGTTTGTCCAAACTCTGGGTTTAAGTATTTTTCGCTCACGGTTCCCGTAAATAACCGTGTCGCTTGGGTTTATTAGATCCCATTCTTCTTTTGTGATGATCAAATCGAATGTTTCGTATGCATTTTGTCCTTCATATTGAGACGATACAGATTCATTGTTTAGAAAAGTAGAATCGCCATCAGAATTATCCCAGTTGGTTAAATTATAATTTTGCAATGGTGTGGATTCTTTTACGACTATTCCAAGATCCGCTCTGGCAGTGCTGAGAATCTGTCGTCTATCCTCGCGCTGTGTAGATGGAATGAGCATTCCACACTCCTCGCAGATCGTTACTCATATCATTTGCAAGTGTATCTTAGTTCTAACGAGCAGTGGTCCGTAGCATACTTTTAAAGAAGTAATCCCTATTTTCTTCTTAAAATGGCAAAACAGCATAATTTTCTGCTTTTGATACTTAGCTTTAGAAATACTGAGCTCCGACAAACAAGTAATAGCACGAGACGTGTCCTAATAAAACTACAGGCACGGGAAAAATAATGCAACAATTTAAAGAGTAGCACTTAATGTCTAATAGCGAATTCGGTTGGACGCACCAGTGCGCATTCAGTGCACATTGAAGCCGTTGTACACTGATTTAATCACTAATATTGAAAGTAAAATGCAAATATTTTGACTGATAAAATGCCCAATACATATTTATTACATTAAAACGTTTATATTAAACATACAGTTTATGTTGATTTGTATATGATGGCTATAATGTGCACTGAATGTGCACTGGTGCGTCTAACCGAATTCACTAAAACAACACTGCCGCTCGATAACACTTTCGGTTTTGACGTAATTGGCAGGATTTTAAAAAGTTTTATTAACTTAAGTTCCGTAACCAATAAAACCAATAAACCAATAAAGCATCTAAAGATAAAAATTAAGATTTTAAGACAATCTTAAATATAAGATCTGAATACCGACTGTTGTGAGCGCACAACGCCCTTGGCAACCGAGTTGCCAAGCGTTAAAGAAACTCGACCCCAGCGACGAAACGTAGAGAGCAAGGTCCATCCACGAGGACCAATATCGCTGACGCGAAGGTCAGCGCCGAGCGCTGACCATAGAGGTTAATGCTACCGCGGGCGATCCCGAGGTAGCAACCGGAAACCGATGTAAGACCGCCGAATCGAACAATCAGGCAGTCGGTCTGAAACTATCAAGCTGTCGCGTCGAGTCACCTGCGAGTTATCTATAAACGAAACGCGAAGTGGAACTTGTAATAAGGACACTCGTGTAAGGCAACTCAATTTATTAAAGTGGTTCAATATAACGCCTTCCTTCATCCTTCATATCGCGAACGGAGCCCGATCCCTTTTAGCCGACAAAACGGCTAACAAATTGGTGGCAGCGGTGGGATCTGCTCCATCGATTCGCCAGGAAGGACCGGACTGCCGAAGAACCACGCATCTGAAACAAGAACGAGTTCGATTAACAATCGGTGGCAACATATCCCGGAGAGGAAAAGCCAGCCGAGACCCGAGCGAAAAGACGGTAGCAGCCGCGAGTGCAGAAGTGACACCTGAGACGGCCACGACCTACCGCACGGAATCACCGACTCCGAGCGACGCAGAGACACAGCGAAGCAGCGTAGCAGCGCGGCAGGGACGCAGCGATCACGCAGGGACGCAGCCAAGCAGCGAAGCGGCCCGACGGACCGATCAGGCGGAGCAAGGCGAAGCAGCCAAGCAGCAACATGCGATTCGCGGCGATATTGTAAGTGCGAAAATTTATGTAACCGCGAGCGTTAAGTAAATGTCGGACGACCCGAACCGACAGCCGCCCGTCCCGCAAGCATCATTTATACATAGCAAGTCCGCGCAACGCGCCGCGCGTAACCTCGAGAATCCCGTGCGCGCGACGCGATCCGCAGGCGAAGGGTTAAACCGGCCCGCCGAAAGCGAAGGGTTAAACCGGCCCGCCGAAAGCGAAGGGTCAGACCGGCCCGCCGACGGACTAGACCAAGTCCGCTTGAATTTAGAGTCACGTTTTGCCGAAGGAGAAGCGCCCGTGCTATCTCCGAACGTCATTGTAGAACGCGAATTTCCGTTCGACGAGGTAGACGCGAGTGTAGTAGGCGAACACGCAAATCGCGATAACGACCAGACAGACTCACTCACAGACGTCTCCGACGACGCGCCAAGCCGCGCGTCACAACGAGGCGAATTTTCTCTCACGTCGTACGACAGCAGTATATTCGTTCCCGACGAGAATTCCGCGGAGGCCGGGATGAGTCATACAGGAAACGCGACTCCTACCCGAGAGAACCGCGAGGAAAATACGGACCCAGCCAGGGTGACCGAACAAGGCGACGCCGAAATGGCGCAAAATAGACCACTCGTCAGGCGACCGGCGACACACGAGCAAAATCGAGTCCCGGAGCCGACGCAACGAGAATTGAGAGCCCCGGACGCAGTGATAACCGATTTAGTAAATTTAATGCGCGACATGCAAGAACGCATGGACCGCGTCGAGGCTGCGGAATTCGACCGATCGGCCGAACTTCTTCGCGCTTTTCGCGAGTTACAGGGCCGCGTAGGCAGGATGGAATCCGCCAAGCGCGAATCTTATAGTCGACAGGAGCGGCTATCACTTGATCCCGACACGCGAGACCGCCGCGTACGTAGTCAGGGCCCTTTAGATGTCACATATGGACGAACGCATAGCGACGTCCGGAATCAACCGGGTCTAGTTAACGGGTACCTCAGCCTTAAAGAGGCACGAGCAATGATACCCGAGATTAACGGCGAGTCGCGCGAACGTGTCCGTGAATTCGTAAACGCGAGCACGTATGCAATGAAGAATATCCAGCCGACCTACGAGTCGATGCTACTCGAAGCTATTCTGTGCACGAAATTTAAAGGGAAGGCAATGACGGACTTCGATACACGCGACATACGCGATTTTGACCAATTGAAGCGCGAGCTCGAGTCAGAATATCTAGGGAAACGCTGCATGACGCATCTGCAGCTCGAATTTAATTCGTTAACGCGAAAGCCAGGCGAGAGCGCGCAAGACTTCGGTAGGCGCGTCGAGAAATTAGCCCGCGAGCTTTACGAAGCAATGGAAGAGGGCAAAGGTCATACGCAAGAACAGCAAAAGGCCATACTAGATAATATCAAAATTCAAGCGCTGCATAATTTGCAAATTGGATTACATGATGACATAAAATTGTTAGTGAGAGCGCAGCGATACCAGAGCCTGCAAGAAGCGATAACAGGCGCCAGCGCGGAGGAGAGAGTTAAAGGCCCCTCCCCGCGGAACGCACCGGCAACGGCAAAGAATAAATATCCCGCGATAAATGCGCGAACCGCAGGGAAAACGGTAGAATGCCACAAGTGCGGAAAAAACGGTCATTACGCGCGAGATTGCCGTACGAGCCGTCACGCAAACAGATATGCATTGCCGAAAGCCGAGAAGTCTAGCATTAACACGATAGAGTGCTCGTATTGCAAGAAGGCAGGGCACAAGCGCGACGAGTGCTGGTCGTTAAACGGACGACCGAAAGCCGAGCGACCGCGCCGAACGAAAACGGAAGCAGTTAAGAAAACGCCCGTGAGTACTGTCAGAAAGACAAAGACGCAGGAATCTAGCGAAGAGGCATCCTCCCGCAGCAGCAGCGAGGAGGATGAGAAGCCCAAGAGAAGCAAAGCGCGCGCCGCCGAGACTTATCGAGTTGCACAGATAAGTAAGAAGCATGAGGAAGGACCGCTAGACTTAGTGACACTGCCCGTGCAGGAGGCAGAGAAGGGGGAAATGGACCTGTTACTAGACTCAGGCGCAACCCTCACGTTAATAAAAGTAGGAAATTTAAAAGGAAAAACAATGGTAAAGGAAAAACGGTTAGCGTTAGTAGGCGTAACCGGACACCAAATTCATATGATTGGGAAAATAAACGCCACTGTGAACCTCAGAGATAAAAAGATTTGCCATACGATGTATGTGGTGAAAGATGACTTTCCAATCGAATACCAAGACATCTTAGGAAACGATTTCCTCACCAAGCACAAAGCGGATATCTCAAACTCGAAAAAACGATTAAAAATCGGCTCGACTTCTTTTAAGCTACGACCTTTCCGCAAGGTAAGACTTCCGCCTCACAGCGAAACAATCGTGGAAGCCGTCACTGATCATAATCGTGTCGGCATAGTGAGAAGCGGCGAACCCGCCCCAGGAGTTTTTATCGGGCATTGCCTAGTGCAGCCCGTCGAATTTAAGTGTCCGATTAGCGTGTTGAATGTGACGGACAAGCCGGTGGAGATAATCACTCCGTATGTAACCCTAGAAGACTTGCCGCCGCCCGACACCGCGGACGTTCTCTCATTACGCGCGAGCGACGAGCGCGAGACCGTCGCCGAACGACAAAAGAAAGTACGCGAGCAAGTACAGCTCGACCATTTAAATGCAGAAGAGCAAGCAGCCGTAGAACAAATATGTGATGATTACTTTGACGTATTCTACATAGACGGCGACCATTTAAGCGCGACTACCGCAATAGAGCACGAGATAAATACTCGGCCGGGTAGCGCGCCCGTGAATGTGAGACCTTATCGGTTACCCGAGAAGCATAAGGCCGAGGTGAAAAAACAAATAGAAAAGATGCTCGAGGATGGCATAATCAGCCCAAGCACGAGTAATTGGAACGCGCCGATAATAGTCGTTCTTAAAAAACCAGACGCATCCGGAAAAGTGCAATTTCGCGTGGTTATCGACTTTCGAAAACTAAACGATCTCACCTTGGGAGAATCTTTCCCCATGCCGAACATAACTGATATACTAGACCAGTTAGGTAACGCGAAATATTTCACCGTGCTAGATTTGGCCTCGGGGTATCACCAAATTCCTATGCACAAAAAACATAAAAGTAAAACAGCTTTCTCCACCCCGGATAGGCACTTTGAATTCAATCGCATTAGGGATGGGCGATACTGTATCGATATTTTGAATATCGATACTTTTGGGCTGTAATATCGATATTTTGTATCGATATTTTACATTTCGATATTAGCCTGTATCGATATTCGAACATGAATATCGAACTTTCGATACAGTCCATAATTCGACGGATATATCTTCCTCGCCTGATCGTGAGTGTATACCGTCAATTGCGCACGCGCCACGCAGCAGCTACTTGGCATGTGATAGTTGTGATTGGTTACCAATTACGTGTCTAGCACGAGTTGCAACTACTCTGACCGCGACTGTACATTGTCAATTTGTCAACTTTCTATTTAATCATTTACAGGAACATGTACCTTCTTTTGTTCTCTGTTTGCGTGAATTTTGTATCCAAATTTATTACAATTAGCATAAAACTACTTGTCGCATATGTATCTGTCATAATTGATTTCTCCTTTTCAAACAATAACTTGATCTCCATGCCGTTTGCAATACTGTGACTTTATATTTAAGATAATTAGTGTATATTAATAGTGTATTTCTGTAACTTTTTTTATCATTATAACACATATGTAAATAACTAATCGAAGAAAACGAACTTAACAATGACGACGGATTAGCGGGCTGCTTTGTGTGTTCTCAAAATTAAATTAAAATATAACTAATAATAGAGGTATCGACAGTATCGATACTGTTAAATATCGATATTTTTCGCCCGATATTTCTAGTGTATCGATATTCTTATTTATGAAACGTATCGATACGAAATATCGATATTTCTCTTGTATTGCCCATCCCTAATCGCTGCCAT